>NC_056728.1:580197681-580497681 GCF_019279795.1 Protopterus annectens
GAACAGATACAGGGCAAAGATGAAAAGTAAGACAAAATATGAGAAAATGTAGGAACAACTAATCTACATGGTGTGGAAAGCCCAGAATGGAGGGTGACCTGGGTGTATTTGGGGATATACACATTGGGAGAGCAGTGGTGGGTGCCACTTACCTCTCCATGTGAGCAACAATTTCAACTAAGACTGGCCTTGTCCCTTCATTCTTTTATAGCCACATACCATCAAATATTTACTTGTGATTCTGCTTGTCTCTTACATCCTGCAACTATGCACCTCCATATGTTTATTTAAATGTTTCCCCTAATATCTAGTTTTTTTCTAGAATACTGAACTATGCCACTATCCATAAAAACAAGCAATTTTGAAAAAAATATAAGAATAAATTGTATGTATAAGAATCTGCAAGATGGGCCAGTGGTACAATCTCTTGTCTTACAGCTCCTGGGACTAGAATTCAATACTGACTTCTGGTTTTCTCTGGGTCATCTAGCTTTTTTCCCCAAAAGTGTGATGGCTGATTAGCTGCATTAAACTGAGAAGTGGTATAACTCTTTCATTCCCACTGTGATTCCCGTGCCCTGGCCCAACAATCAAGGAACTTCAATCCTCACCACTAACACCAGTGAGGGGCATCTCATATAGGAGTAAAAGATAACCAATACTCACAGTAAAGTGCAATTTCCCTTATGAGCACACAGAGATCACAGTCCGTCAGGGGATGGTTGCTACCTTGCTCTCCAGGTCCCCAGTAAGATTCCTCACTGGCACAGCTATAGGGTCCAGATCTCAGCCAGCTGGGCAAGCTAAAATCTCCAGCACCCTCTCTGTCCAACCAGTGCTTCATGTCCCTACCCAAGTAGCTAACACACACACAGTTTGAGATAAGAGTGTATACAACCACACAGACACTTCTGGGGAAGGCTGGCACAGGTTCTCCAGCTGTGCCCCTTTTACCTAGACTATACAGTAAAAATCACTGCCACCACCCAGCTAATATTTATCAGCTACCCAAAGGCCCTTAAAAGAGTGTCCAGTTATTACTGTGCAATATTATTATCCAATTGGTAGTATAGCCCAGGGTTAAAGCTATTAGGGTGGCTTTGTACAATTTTACCAAAGGCATGCAAGTACTCTTAAGAGCTTAAAATCTCGCTACACAAAACAGCCACAGTTGAAAAGTTTAAAAATATTTAATAATAAATAATAAAAACACAAGAGAATTTTTTTTACTACACAGTGCTAGTCAAGAGTTCAGAAATCACAGAAAAATACTTAAAATAATTCAGTAGTACAGTTCTGACATCACAGAAAACACTTAGTCTAATCTTTCTAGTTTCTAACTATTACTAAGAGAAAACACAAATCTAAGATAACTTACATATAGAACACAGGCAGAGTGCTGATGAGTTGGATGGTCAAGACAAAATGCTTAAAGCTTGCTGATTCTCTCAGTTTTTTAAATCACATTCCTGGTTCCCATTACATCATTCTTCACTTCCTTGGGTTCCCAGGCTAACATGAACTACATTTACATTCTTAACATCTCATTGTGTTAACTTGTAGCTGGTCAGGAAGCAGAGCAATAAAAACACATTTGCATGTTTAAATCTAGCAATTTAACTCTTGGTTAAAACAACAGAAAGAATGTCTTCATCTAGAAAGGCTGGAGCCAACTTTAGATCAAAGGGTCACAGCATGTTTTACTTGGTCAGCAGAGAGCATTGTTGTGACATTTTTTGCAGTTCCACATCTAACAGCAGCTTTTCCATTTAAGACAACAAGCCTGTGGTTCACATTAATATTTGCAGATGACAGAATTATCTCCAAAATTCTATCTGGCTAGGCTGACAGCCTTCACACCCACCTTGCCATTGGATACTTGTTGAAACACAGCCTTTTCCATGGTTTAAGTACTACCTTAGAGGTAGCTTACATAAGTGAGCAGAATGGGTGTCCATCTCTCACACTGGGGAGTTACAGGGCTTTTAGTCCCTAACAATATTGGTTTCTATGTTTTTTTAATATCGTATTCCTAGTGACCCTATTTAGAAGAGTTGAAAATAGAAAGACTGCCTATGTTATATTACCCCAGTTGTTGTGGTCCAGGTTATGGCCAGGACTGAGTAGGATGAGCTCACTTACATTGTTAATAAATAAAAAATAAATTAATTAAAAGCCAATATCTATGTAATATTATATTTTAATATAAATCATGTTGTGGTAAAAAAGGTTTCCAAGTTAATTTCTTTATTAATGGCCCTCATATCTGCATTGCATCATATATCATACTTTATCACTTTAACTTTATTACTGAGTTGTGAAAAAGTCAGGCAAATGGGCTTTCAACATTAATCTTATTATCTTGCCTTTTGTATTATCCACTCTGTATATACTAATCCATTAATGACTACCGCAATCCTTTTTGAAAAGAACATACAAAACCATCCTTTGAACTAGGCTGACTGTCTTAAAATTGTTTGGAAATGGACTATGCAGTATGATTTTTACCATACAAAATGCTGGTAAAATGGCCAACAGAATATGGAAATAAATACCAGTTCATTAAAATTTCTGTTTCCCTTTGTATTTTTCCTTTATTCCATTCTTTCAATAGATCTCCTTCTTGGTTTAATATTTGTTCATTTGTATTGTGTCAATAAATCAACTTAGAAGATTTCATGTTCTGCTCTGATCAGCTCAGACTTGAACTATTTGTGTTCTGTATTTCCTTTTCTAGCAGTTCAACTCAGAATTTCTCACTCTTTTATGCTTGCCTGATCTTACTTCTATTTTTCCAGTATTATCAAGGTTTGTCCAGCAGACTTTAAAGCCCTCATAGTCAGTGCCAAATCTGCATATGCCAATTATCAAATGTCCTTCCTTCCTCCCATTTTTATTTTTGTAACTTGTCTGCCCTTTACAGAATTTATTGTATAAGATCAATACCTACAGCAAAAAAAACAACCCTGAAAGGATATCCCTGTCTTACATTCTACTGACTCTAATGAGCAAAGGGATGCGTGTAATAGACTAAGAGATGTTTGAAGACTCACTCAGGGACTGGAGGGTTTCTGGGGATAGATACAATAAAGCTCAGGATTGTATGAAATGCTCAATGACTACTTCATCTTAATATTTATTCAGTGATCAGTGCCTGTCTATCTCATCCATTGATGGAAAAAAAAAAACAGATTTCAGTACCCCTGCTGCCACAATGCTGCCTTTTTATGCGCAATAAGGTATGTAGTCTCTGCATGAAATGATTTGCCCAAGGTGGCTACACATTGCTGTAGTTTGTAATTAAATATATTTCATGTTTACATGTTCTGTGAACAAAACAAAAGTCACCTTCCTCTGAATTCAGTACATTATGTTTTTTCTTGATAGTGACATGAGGTCTAAGTGTATTTTGTAACTGCTACAGTGTTGCATTCTACTAAGGTACTTCTCTCTTTGACATAATTTCTGAAATATAATGACCTTGTAGATTTTTAGCTTCGTTATGTTATAGCTGCTATTACAATTTATATAATTGTCATATAACTATTATATAATTATCAGTGAGGAAATACACAAGTGGATAAACTCAACACTCAACAAAAGTGATGCTTTACATTTGTCTATCTCTTCTAAAATAAAATTTAAAATGCTATCTTTGCTCTAAGGAGGAATATAAGTTCAAGCCCAGATGGCTTTGTGGTTGAATTTTACCAGACATTTGTGTAGAAATTGTTACTGTCAAAATGTATTTCATAATTTCAACATCCTTTCAATCAACATCAGATAATGCTGATACAGCATCAAGAATTTTCTGGTAAATGTAATTGTAATCCTTGTTGTCCATAGTCTACTCATCGGCTAAAATAACTGTGACAGTAAAAAGAACAGTAGAGTACAGGTAACTGTTGTTTTTTTTTTTTCTCAGTATCTCCACAGCTGATTACAGTGGTCTGCTATGTTTTAAACTGTGTTGTCACAATGTAAGGCACAGTGATGCTAACATGGAACAATAAATGCTTTTCAAATGCCTTACAACCTGTTCTGCATGTATTGCAAAATATGTTGAAACACTGAAGGACTAACTCTTAATAAGAAGTATTATTTATATCATTTGTGAAAATGGTAGCCAAAATCCAGACAGCTTACTTTTTTTTTTTTACTAAACTAGTCTGTTAGACAAACCAAATGTGCAGCAGAACTTTATATACTCTGGTTAATGAATTGATAACTATTAATGAAAAATAGAGTACATGTCATGACAATACATGTGGTATCATATACTATTACTTCTTATGATTTCCTTAGGTACTTTCCTAAGAAACAGAAGACAGTAGGTGTGCAACTCCATATTATGTCAGATAATTACTGGCTGTGGGACTTCTTGTGTTGGGTAAGTGCAGAGATATTAATGGACAGAGTCTGAGCACTGCCTCTCATGTTATAGATGTTGAGACTGAGTTATACGTTGAAGTACCTTAATGTTTCAAGTGAAGTGCTAGGTAAGTGAAGCTACAGCAGCAAAGCCAGTCACTTCTCTGACCCCGCTCACCAGATGGTTTCTCTGACTTCTAAATTACTACAAGGCATGTAAAACTGAACAAGTCTGAGCAAATCAATAAACTTTTCATTCATTCACAGCTTTGTTCCTGTATCAAGTGCTGGCATGATCCATCTGTTTACAACTGTTTTTTTTTTTTTGCATCTAACAACTGTTTTTAAGAAATTATGCAGTAAATGCTTTTTTTCATGAATGAAGTGCTCCAGAAGGAGCTCCCAGGGTCAGTTTACTGGCTACATCTGCTGCCATTAACATTGACCTGTGCAGGGTGACAGTGTATACTGCAACCTTATCAATGGTCTGTAAAATTTATAGTCAAGGCAACAGCTGTTACAAGGACTCTTGGATCTGTGTTTAAATATGTGGCAAATGCTGCAGCTTGCCAGAAGCCATATTAAATGTAAGGTTACAAAAATGGTAATTAATTGCTTAGACTACTCAGATTTACTTGCTTATCTGTTTCCTTTAGCTGATTTTCATGGTTTCAGACTCTTGTGAACAGAAAGACCTAAGTCTAATTGATCTCCTGTTGTTGCTTCTTTATAGCTAAAACTGCTTCCTTAACTTCCCAGGTACAGCTACATAGCCTTTTTCCCTTTTATTGAAATCAGTTATTCTCTTCTGACACTCACATGGTATATTGTACATTTTCCCCAAGTGCTTTCAGTTATCTTCATTCCCTACAACAAACAAATCTGCTGTCTGGTGTATCGCACATTTACTCCTCTTCCTTGACCGTCTGTTTCTTCTGATACATACAGCAAAGGTTCTGCATGTCACATTGTCACATTCTTCAATAATGGCAACATAGTCTAGAATGGTACAGGCCAAGCCTCTTCATATTTGCCTTTGCTGTTTTACCATCTTGGCACACACACACACACACACACACACACACACACACACACACACACACACACACACACACACACACACACTCTCTCTCTCTCTCTCTCTCACACACACACACACACACACACACACACACACACACACACACACACACATACATATCACACATGCACACATACACACACACACATCACACATGCACACACATTTATTAAATATTTGTTGGCCTGTTTAATCTCTTGTTTCTAGAAGTGAGATAACATCTTGCCTGTGCTTAAGATTGGTGACCAGATTATTGTTGAAAATTGTATCTTATCTGCTGTTATTCCATTTAAGTGAATGGTGAGGCATCTTTCACTTTGCCT
This sequence comes from Protopterus annectens, assembly GCF_019279795.1. Lineage (NCBI taxonomy): Eukaryota > Metazoa > Chordata > Ceratodontiformes > Protopteridae > Protopterus > Protopterus annectens. The sequence continues at coordinate 580,203,457 of NC_056728.1, forward strand.
AACCCACTTTCTACCTCTCTCTCTCTTTCTCTCTATATATGTCTCTCTCTTCTCCTGCAGGTGCTAGCTACTCACGATCAAATGCACCAAAGGGGCTTGAGCCAAACATTTGCACTTCAAAAAAGGACCTTTGAGAGAAGGAAACATGTAGAAATGCTCAAGAAGACACTAAACACTGCATTTATAAAGACAACTGTGAAGGTTTTACTAGCAAGAGAAATGTTTACTTAAGCAAAGGCAACAATCACTCCTTGGGGATCCTGCAGACATTTCTAGAGGAATAACGTGGATGGCAAAGGTATGACATAAAATAAGAGTAGGTAGCTAAACCAAAGATTGTAGAAGAACAGTTTAAAAATTCTTTGCCAGTAGTTAGTTGCTATAGCAAAATGAAATAACCATCCATGTAACAGGACTGTGAAAGGTAAATTCAGGTCCCTAAATAACTTTCATTTCATTGAAGTGATTATGTACAGATTGAAGCATCTGGCTTTGAGTGAGCAGAATCTGATGATTTCTGCCCAAAATTGTACTGGGTTTATAATATTTTACATCTGTGAGATCTTATTAATAAATATCTTATTGCACCTGAAGTACAGAAGTGACATTTAATGCTGCTCAGTAAATCACTATGACATGTACTCTTAATTGCAGCATTACAAAACATACTTTCTGCAAGGGGGGTGATGCTTTCTATACCACTGATATGATGGATTGTCCTAACACCACAATCTCTAATCTTCTACCTCAGAGAGTGCGCCACCTCAGCAAAATGAGAATCAATGTATTTCATTTTTCTCCAAGCTAGTGCAACCAGAGAGACATTAGATTTAGAGATTGGGGTACAGGTACAGAGCCCCCTATTATGAGATACAAGAGACATGACTCATTTACAAAATTGTCTTCAGTTAAAAGAATTTTGTAAATAAAAAATGATAGTCAGTAGCAATCAATGAATCCCCAAATGATTTGGCCATCTTGCAGAAATGTTTTTCCAAAATAAATAAGTACTGCTAAAACCATGAATTGAGACTAAATGCCAAAAACAACCTTATTGTATCCTTTGGGAAGTCATCTATCCCAGGGAACTACCAGATTGCGAATACACCCCTAAGAGTTAACCCATTTATTTAGGATTTGGGAACTTATGTGGACATTTGACCTAACTTTCAACTAACGTGCCCATTGTCATAAGAAAGACTTCTACACTGCATAGCTTATAAACAAAGGGATAATGTCTAGGTCTGTGGATGTCATTGTCCCACCTTACTCAGCCCTCATTAGGCCAGTGCTTTAGTATAATGCTCCCTTTGGCATGTATCTGTCCAGACACATGCAAGAACTAGAAAGCCCACAGGGATACCTTACTAGAAGGATACAAGGCATAAACAATATGTCTTACATAGACCAGTTCAACTCCCTGTCATTATCCTCGGTATCCTACAGACTGCTAAGTGTTGACCAGTTTCTAGCACACAAAGCATCCTCCAACTGATGACTAATGGATTTACTGCACATCAGCAACTCAAACGGCTTCAGAAATACTTCTGCTAGAGTTCTAAACCTCTTCTGCAACATCAACAGAACAGTTTGAAGATACAGGTATATCTTGCAGAGGATACCACTGCTCTGGAACAGACTCCCAGTCCATGTAAAACAAAACTCATCCCTGTGCACATTTGAGAGTAACTTGGATCTAAGAATGGTAAACTGAAAATTTACCCCAAGTCTGCCTCCTTTCCTACTAATGAACAGAAACAACTCTTAAATGCTTTATCCCATGCATGGGCCCCCTTTCCTACTAATGAACAGAGACAACTCTTAAATGCTTTATCCCATGCATGGCCCCCCCTGAAATTATCAATGGTATCATACCACTTGTTCTTATTATGGATAATTATTGACCATGGGATGGATAAGGCCAATTTATAACCAAATAGGCTAGATTAATTCTAACACCAAAAGGGAAACTGGCTAGGCTTAAAATGGTCTGCAAGGGCATTTGGACTTATGAAACTATGAAATGGCAGCATGAATACTCTTCATTCCCCTACAGAACTCCTCTGTGTTTCACTCTTAAACAACTCATTTGACCAATCTCCTTCATTACCTACACTATAGACCACCAGTACTAGCTCACAGTCTAACATATTACCCTGACAAATATCCTGCACTAAAAGGCATGGCCCATGACTATCACTCAACCAAAGTTCTTCATTCAAAAGACCAAATCCTCCTCTAAATCAATAAAGCCCAAAATGCAAGTGGAGTCTAATTATACTCAAACTCAATATATAACCCCCGGAATGCCCTTCCAACAGTGCTCAAGCACCTTGATAATTGGAAAAACCCATCTAAGAGAACACCTCACTACATTCTGGTTATGTAGTTAAACATCTCCAGGATAAACAAGGTACTACCACACTCATCCTATAACTTATTGCAGTATGTCAGCACTTCTCTCTTTTTCTGTCCTTTTACTCACCTTCCTAACATCATCTCTCCTAAGTTTTCATGAACCTTTTCACTTAAATTTTCCCTTCTATCTAATCGAGCAGATAGCTAAATGGCATTCGGAAATGAAAAAAAAGATTTAGTATTACCATAGGAATTGTACAGTCTACTGCTTATTTTACTTCATAGATTCATAGGGTCATAGGTGTGTACTAGGCCAGTGGCCCTGGAGCCTATACAAGCCTAGCCCGTAGAAGAGCCCTGGCATTGTGCCATGCAATGTTAGTTCTCAGTACCTCTATGAAGTACAGCCACTGAAGTGATCCCCCGGGTACACTTTCTATTACCCATCCACTCATCAAGATTTCTCTTGAAGAAGAACAGCAAGCTGCTATATTTGACATGCATGGGAAGTCTATTCTAGAGCATAGGCAGTCTCTGGGTGAGGAACCTGTCCCTCCAGCATGTTCTGTTGATTGTGGTAATGAGGTTGAGGTCTCTATAGTGTGTGGTGCAGAGGGATTGGGATTTCTTTAGATGTAGCATTTCTAACAGAGCTGTGTCATACATGGCTTTGTAAGTCAAGCAGAGATCACCACTAAGTAGGCAATATGAGACAGAGAATAGCTGGAGTCTTTTGAGTCTGACCGTGTAGGACATGTGTTTAATGCCTAGGATCCCCTTCATGAGGTACTTCTGTGGCCTCTCCAGCTGTTGCAGGTGTCTAGTGAGGTACATGCCAAATGTGACATTATACTCGATGATTGATCTAATGAGGGAAGAGTATAGAGAGAGAGAGAGAGAGAGAGAGAGAGACGATGACCTCTTTCTTCCTGGATGCAAAACCCTTGGTAATGAGATATGCCACATAGAAGGAATTTATGACCACAATGTCAATGTGGTGGTCCAAGGAGAGGTTGCTGTCAACCTGCATCCCCAGTTCTCTTATAACACCTTCAGTGTGCTCCCATTGATGTGGTAATTAGTGGGAAATGCATTTTTACCAAAGGGAATGATGGCACATTTTTTGGCCTTAAGCTTAAAGCCATGGTTTTGACATCAGTCATTGGTCTCAGTGAGGCCTTTCTATAAGACGTCTGCAAAACTTGGGGAGTTAATAATGGCTCCCAGCTTGCAGTCGTCTGTGAACTTGGTCAGCCAGATTCCCTTTGTGTTGGCCTGGACTTCTGAGAAGTAGATGCCAAACAGGAGAGGACCCTGGACCAATGCCTGTGGGACTCCACTCATGACTGGTTGGCAGTCCGACTTTGAGTCCGCTACTTTCACACTGTGTTCTATATGTGAGCCAATTTGCAGCCCACCTTGTGCTATAGGGGTTGACGCCTAATTCGGTGAGTTTATCAATAATTCCTGAGTGAGGAATGGTATCAAAGGCCTTGGCCAGATTGAGGTAGGCTGCATGCACTGCCTTACATTCATCCACAGCCCTGATGACTGACTCAAAGTCAACCAGGTTGAGCAGGCATGATCTCCCTTTCATGAAGCCAAATTTCATGGGGTCTTGAGTTTGGAGATTTCCTATATCTTTGTTAATCAGGTCCATGATGATGCTATCCATAGCTTTACATATTAGACTTGTCAGGCTAATGAGGTGATAATTCCTAGGGTCTGTAGCTGTTCCCCCTTTATGGAGAGGGATAAATGTAGCAGTGTGCCATTCAGTAGGGACAAAGCCTGAGGTGAGGCTGTGATTGAACAGGGCACACAGATGTGGTGCCAGTTCTCTTTGTAGTTCATGTAGAACACAGCCAGGGATATTTTCGGATCCCATGGAAGCTGTATTCTTGGCCTTGGACAATGCAGCTTTAACCTGTGCTGGAGTAATGCTGGGTGCCTGGCATTCTTTAGGTATTGTGATTTAGTCTTTAAGGAAGGTGAGGGGGGGTAAATTTGGCACTGAATCTGTCAGTCAGTATGTTGGCAATATCTGTTGACTCAGTATAGGAAGTACCATTGTGCAGTAACTCAGAGCAAATCTGGGTATTGGCAATGAGGTTCTTGATACAACTATAGAAGGCTTTCTGGTTGTTTTTAGTGTCTGCTGCAATTCTGCCTTCATAGCTGGCTTTGGAGGTTTTGATGAGGGATCTCAACATTTTGTTGAGGCTAATAAGGAAGTTTTTCCAGTCTTGGGAATTCACCTTTTTATGCAACAGTTTCTTCCTTCTGTTGCAGAGCTTATTAATAACAGGGACCACCAGACTGGCTTCCTTTTTTTGGAGGAGAGCGTCTTGGTTCTTTTGGGTATGGCTAGTTCCATTAATTTATGTACATGTTCGTACAGTGCATTGGTGTATGATTTGGCAGTCATGCAGGTATTTTCCATTAGCATGGGCGCTGTGAAGTTAGCCACCTCTGTTTTTTGGAGCCCAAAGTCAGTTTTGGAGAAGTTTTTCAAGGTATTTACCTTTGCGGGTGGTATGGGTGACGTGGATTTCCATGGTGATTAGTAATTGGATCTGACCAGGGAGGGATCGATTATTGGTGTAGAGCAATAGCCGCCCATGTTAGTAATAACCAGGTCAAGGATGTTGCTTCCTCTAGTGGGTGTCAGAATGAGCTGGTCCAGGGCATTGGAACTGATGAATTACAGGAAGTGTTGGGCCAGTGTATTGGTGCTTGAGTACTTTTCTCAGTTGATGGTGGGATAGTTGAAGTATCCTAGTATGAGAGTGTTGGGTTGGACCTTGATAGATTCCAGGGTGCTTAGGAACGTGGAGTGAGAGTCTAGGGACATGGTTGGGGACCTATAGCAGGCTATGACCTGGATTGCCATCTTACCCAGTGTTAGTTTTACCTGAAGTATCTCAGATGCATTATGCTGGGCTACTAGTCTGGAGGTGTGCATATTCTTTATGAATATGGAGTCACCTCCAACTTTGGAGCTTTGGTCCATGTTTCAGGGCCGAAAGGTGTGAAATGAGCTATAGCCTGGTAGCGCAGGTGTGCTTTCTGCCGCTTTAAGCCATCAACTGTATGTCTGTCTGAATAGTTCTAAAATCTGTTGTAGAAGCCTGTATTGTTATTTGATTAATATAATTCTAAAATGTCTGGACAGTATATGAATTGTTGTTAGAAGCCTCCACTAGTGTTTGCCATACATCACTGTTCTTGACAACTGTAAATAACTGTATTTATTGCTGTCTTGGGCTGTATATCTGTATTTACTGCTTGTATTGGATTTTCTCCCTGGGCCTCCACTAAAAAGGCTTTTTTGTGCCTAGTCAGACTTTACCCAGTCAAAAAATGTAAAATGAAATAAAATTTAAAGAAATTTATATAAAAATATTGAGCATGATAGGGAATCTTTTTAAAGCTATATAAGATGTGGTAGGAGCAAAGACATTTGATAATCTATTCATTAATTCTAGAATGTATTCTCAGACACAAAGGATTGTGGATATATTTACAAAATCTTATGCAAAACAGTTTAACTCTACAAAGAGGTGAGATATTGAGGGCTAGTAACATCCATGTAACATCAGATACTGAAATTATATTGAAAAAGTAAAATGCAAACTGGGTCTAAAACAGAGCACAAGGATGGGGACAGAAATAGTAATGATGACCTTAGAATATGTATAAAAAGAGAAACGGCTTCAGGTAAAACCCAGGTGCACAAAACCAGAACTATAAATAACCAAAAATACACCGAGGTATCACACAATAGCGTCTTTAATTACACAAAAAATAAGAACAGTGGTGAGTGCTTTCGCAAAACTAATGAAGCAATTAGTTTTGCGAAAGCGCTCACCACTGTTCTTATTTTTTGTGTAATTAAAGACGCTATTGTGTGGTACCTCGTGTATTTTTCATAGGTTCATAGGTTTATACTAGGCTATCTGCCCTAAGGCATTTATAAGCCTAGCCCAGAGTTTTGTGGCTTACGCCACCCCTTATGTTAAAAAATACTGTGCCCATTAGTTTGTTGTGCCTCTGTCTAGCAGTGACACAGAGATGATTCCAGGGGTAAACCTACGATCTCCCATCCACCGGTCAAGATTTCTCTTGAACAAAGCCAGCGAGGTGCTCTGCCTCACATGGACCGTGATTTTATTCCACAACATAGGGAGTCTCTGGGTGACAAATCTATCCCTCCAGCATGTCCTATTTATATCCGTGCTAAGGTTTAAGTTGCTTGCTCTAGTGGATCTGGTAGATTTGGATTTTTTGAGGTGGAGCATGTCCATTAATTCCGGGTTGGACATGGCCTTGTATGTCAGGCACAGGTCCCCTCTGAGCAGACGGTATGCGACTGAATAGAGCTGGAGTTTCTTCAGTCTGGCAGCATATGACAGATTTTGGAGTCCCTTTATCCTTTTGGTGAGGAACTTTTGGGGTCTCTCCAATTGCTGCAGGTGTCGGGTGAGATACATCCCGAATGGGGCATTGTACTCGATCATTGGTCTGATAAGTGAAGAGTACAGGGAACAATGACCTCACTTGATCTGGATGTGAATCCCTTCATGATCAGGTGGGCAATGTAGAAGGTTTTTCTAACCACTTTAGCAATGTGAGTGTCAAAAGAAAGGCCACTGTCAACCTGGGTCCCCAGGTCCCTGATAACCTCTTCTGTGCTTAGTGGATTGCCACCTATATGGTAGCTTGGGGTTACCTTGTTTTTCCCGAAGGGTATGACTATACATTTTTTGGCATTTAACTTCAGGCCATGGCTCTGGCACCAGCTATCAGTTTCCGTGAGACCCCTCTGAAGGATATCTGTGTCCGATGTACTTTCCACTATGGCAACCAGTTTGCAGTCATCTGCAAACTTTGTCAGCCATAGTCCTCCTATGTTTGCCTGTACTTCTGAGAAGTAGATGCCGAACAACAGGGGGCCAAGGACTGAGCCCTGTGGGACACCACTTGTGACCGGCTTGGAGTCTGACATGGCGCCAGCTACTCTAACCCTGTGGGTTCTGTCCTTTAGCCAGTTTGCAACCCATCTTGTGACATATGGGTTTACATTTAAGCTGGTAAGTTTCTTTATAATACCCGAGTGGGGTATTGTGTCGAAAGCTTTTGCAAGGTCAAGGTAGGCTGTATGGACTGCCTTTTCCTCATCAATGGCCTTGGTGACTGTTTCGAAGAAGTTGACCAAGTTCAAAAGGCATGATCTGCCCTTGACAAAGCCAAACTGGGTTGGGTCCAATGTCTGCAAGTCCCCTATGTCTTTGTTTATGAGTTCCATTATGATCCTCTCCATAGCTTTGCAGACCAGGCTTGTTAAGCTTATGGGGCGGTAATTACCAGGGTCCGTAGAGGCACCGCCTTTGTGGAGTGGGACCACAGTTGCCGTATGCCACTCCTTGGGCACGTATCCTGTGGTAAGGCTAAGATTAAACAGCTGCCTTATGTGCGGGTTTAGTTCCTCATTGAGTTCGTGTAGCACACAGCTGGGGACACCATCCCGTCCCATTGATGCTGTGTTTTTAGCTTTAGAGAGAGCAGCTTTCACCTGCGCATTGGAGATGTCTGGGAGGCTGCACTCCGCTGGGATAGTTATCTCTCCTTTTGGGGGGGGGGTGACGTTTGCACTGAACCTGTCTGCCAGTATGTTGGCAATGTCTGTGGGTTCAGTGATTTTTGTATCATTTTGGACTAATTCTGAGCATATCTGGGAGTTTCCACCCAGGTTTCTAACATAGCTGAAGAAGGCCTTATGATTGTCTTTTGAATCTATGGCAATTTTTCTCTCAAAGTTGGCCTTGGATAATTTTATGAGTGCTCGCATTTTTTTACTAACAATGATCAAAGGTGTCTTCTCTTTTATGGATTTTGCTCTATCATGTAACAGCTTTCTCCTCTTATTGTAAAGTTTGTTTATGGCTGGGGTCCACCAGACTGGACGTTTGCCCTTGGTGGAAAGAGTCTTGGTTTTATTAGGGATTGCCTGATCCATGCAGTCCTGGAGGTGTTCGTAGAAGGCATTTGTAAGGGCTTCCGCAGCTTGGGTTGTGGTTTCCACTGGCTCGGGGGCCTTGAAGGATACCACACTAGTCTTGAGTAGTGTGAAGTTTGCTTTAGAGAAGTTCTTCATTGTGGTCTTTTTTGTTTGGGGTGGGGACGGGGTGTGGATATCCAGTGAGATTAGTTTATGATCTGATCTCACCAATGAGGGATATACTTCTGGTGTGGAGCATTTTGTCCCCATGTTTGTGATGATGAGATCTAGTATATTTTCTCCTCTTGTAGGAACGGTGACTAGTTGTTCCATGGCATTTGAATTTATGAACTCCAGGAACCTTTGGGCTAGAAAGTTTGGGCTTGAGTAATGTTCCCAGTCTATATTCGGGTAGTTGAAGTCACCCAATATAATGGTGTTTGGAGATACATTTATACCCTCCAGTGTCTTCAGGAAGGCTGTGTGGGGTTCCTGAGTTTGAGAGGGTGGCCTGTAGCATGCTACAAATTGTAGAGCAGTTTTGCCTATGGTTAATTGCACCTGGATGGTTTCTGATGCTTCGTGCGTTGCCACCAACCTGGAGGTGTGGGTATTCTTGATGAATATGGATACACCCCCTCCTTTTGTGGTGTGGTCCGGGTTTTGGGGCCAGAACGCATGATATGAGGTAAAACCTGATAGTGCCGGGGTGCTCTCAGGAGCCTTGAACCAGGTTTCAGTCACAACACAGACATAGATGTTCTCCATACTGAGAAGGGCCTCGAGTGCATGCATTTTGAGATTTAGACTTCTGGCATTGAGCAGCATTACCCTTAGTTTCTTCCCATTTTTGTTTTCTAGGATGGTAGGTTTAGAATTTGAGCCTTGCCTAAAAGGCACTATGGGGTGGCAAGAGCCTTAGCCAATATCCGGAATCCCGGGGTGACAGGTGCAAGCCATCCCTTGCGAAGCAGCGTGGCTTGTCAAGCATGTCATCCCAGGCAGACAGACACTGGATCCCCTTTGAATGACACCAGAAATTAAGCCAATTGTTAAAGCTGATCATCTTGTCTCTATGTTGTGGCATCATTCTTGATGAAGGAAGGATGCTGCTCAGGGTCAGGGTCATACCTGCCTGGGCTACATAATCAGAGAGCTCCTCTATGTCTCTTTTCATGTAGTCCAGGGAGGTACGTCTCAGGTCGCTCACACCAGCATGGACAATGACTGTGTCATATTTGTACTTGCTGTGGAGTGACCCGAATGCTTGTGTTATGTGGCGGATTCTAGCGCCCGATAGGCAGCTTACTGTGACCCTCTCCTTGTTCAGCCTGGTGAGTGGGACGTCAGTGTGTCTGACTATGGAGTCACCTATGACAAGTATGTTTGGTGTTGTATTTGGCCTTAAGGGCTGTGACTGCTTTGCACACTGATTTTGTGGTTTATGTGTTGCCTGTGGTGTGTCATGAGGTGGCGGTTGCTTGGGTGTCTGCTTTGGAGGCCTCTGCTGTTTAGGTAAATTTTTGCTCAGAGCCTCCGAGTATGTCTTTGTGTGTTTATGTGTTTGATTCATTGTTGTGATAGCTTTATGTGAGACTGGTTTTGTGGTGTGTGTAGTTGCCTTCTCCTCCTGTCTGGTCTTGCCAGTCCTAAGTTGAGAGAGCTCAGCCTCCAGTTTGTCTAAATAGCTGCATCTCTCGCAAGTATTTGTGTTATGTGGGAGGAGGAGAGGGTCGTCTGTGTACATGAGGCAATTGTAACATTGCCTCAATGTTCCCAGATTCACCAACTGGACAGGAGAGGACGCCAGCATCTGGCCCTTCGACATGCTAGAGAAATTAAGAAGTTAGGGGTGTAACTGAATAAGAGAGGACTTAGTAAGGAAGTGGGTACTCCTGGGGGGGGGGGGTTTCTCTAGCGAGGGACTTTGTATAATACAGAAGTGCTAAGCCTGAAAAGAAGATGATTTTAAGACAAGTGCTGAGCTTTTTTTTTTTTTTTTTTTGGAGAAAAAACAAAAAAAGCTTTTTAGGAACAAGTGCTGCGCTTTTAAGTTAAGGGATATACTGTTTAGATTACTAGTAGAGCAGTTCTAAGGGAAAAAATGAAGAACAGACTTTATGGAGCCAGAAAAAGTTTAACCTTGTTAAACTGGCGCTGCCCGATGCTGCTCTAGTGGCAACTCCTCGCTAAATTGCGCTAAAGCACGCTAAAGCGTGCTTGATAGCAGGGGCTGGAAAGAGCCAGGAATTGAACCAATACGGCCAATAAAACTACAGTTTCAAGTCAGTAACCACTCCCATGGGGGGCAGGGAAGCTGCTCAATGTTTTTCACTGCCACTGATCAACAGAGAGACTTTCCTTTAGCCCAAGCAAAAATGGCCTCACAGAAACTTACAAACAGTTCAAGAACAGCAAGCCTGTAACTGAACTTTTTTAAATCTCAGAAAAGTGGGAAAAAAGCAAGATTTTTTTTGTTTTTGTTTTTTCAGAGATAGCAGAGGTTCACAAGTAATATCAAGTTATAACAGTGCAGTAAATGACCCCACACAAGAGTGCTAGGTCAAAGACAGAAAATATGCAAGTTTTGAGAAAAAACGATTTTAAAATTAAGTGCAAACAGGAAATTCAGTAAACAGCTGAGCCAGACTCAGGATGAATTTTTGGTTATTTATATGACCTCAGAATACTTCCGTGTGAACTTACAGTATTATTATAGCTGTTATTCACTAGTTAATTTAAATTTGGGGAAGTTCTTCAAGATTGGAGACATGCAGTTGCTCATGGGTTCATATATTCATAAATATACACTAGGTTAATGACCACCAAGGCCTTTATAAGCCTAGCCATGGAACCCAACTCAATTGTGTTCCTACATATCATGGGCATTTTTTAGGAGGGGTATGTTAGGAAGTTTCTAGGGGTTACATGGTGGAGGATATTTTATTTTGGGCGTTACAATCTGCGTCTGTCCATCAAAGACATGTCAGCCAGACTCAGGATGAATTTTTGATTTCTCATTCACTGGTGAAGGTTATACTTAAATTGGGTTAGAGGTGGACCCTGCTTCACATGGGTGGAGAGCCTGTTGCACAGCATGGGGATCCTCTGTGACACATACATACCTGTCTCGCCAACATGTCTTAGTTATGTCACAATCAAAATTAAAAATCCTTTGATCTAGTGGTTCTGATGCTATTCATTCTGCAAATGAGCTGGATTCAAGGATGCTCTGTATGCCAGGCATAGATTGTGGGCATTCCAGCTGTTGCCTATGTCTGGTCATTTGCATGCTGAAGGGGGCATTTTACTCAGTTATGGGTCATATAAAGTAGCACTATGACTTCCCTGGACTTGGATGCTATGCTCTTACTTATAAGTTGGGCAATATAGAATACATTTCTTACTACCTTGGCCACAAGTTGGTCAAAGGTAGGATTACTGTTTACATATGTTCTCAGATCCCAGACTAACTGGTCAGCTGTTAAATGTGACTTACCGATAAAGTAATTAGCCTGGGTGGCAGTTTTCCCAAAAGGCACTATAATGCATTTCTTGGCACTGAGTTTTAATTTGTGACTTTGGCACCAGTCATTTGTCTGTGTTAGACCCTTTTGTAAGATGTTTGTGTCATGTGGGATTCCATGACAGCTTCCAATTTGCAGTCATCTGCAAACGTGGTCAGCCAAAGACCCTTGACATTAACTTTATCTCAGAGAAGTAGATGCCAAATAGGAACAGTCCTAGCAAAAAGCCCTGATGTAGAATGCAGGTGTCCATTGTCTTAGTGGAGGTGGTCTCACCAATCCTGGCTTTCTGGGTATTGTCTCTGAGCCATCTGGAAATCTAGCAAGTTAGTAAGGGGTTTATGCCCAGTTTAGTGAGTTTGTCAATGAATGCCTTAACCATGTCCAGGTAGGTGGTATGCACTCTTTTCCCTTCATCCATTGCCTTGGTGACCTTATCAAAGAAGTCCACCAGACTTATTAGGTATGACCTTCTCTTGACAATGATAAACTTTGTTGGGTTCGGTGTCTGAAGTTTGCCTATGTCTTTGTTGATCATTTCCAAGATAATTCATTCCATGGGTTTTAAATTAAATAAATCAGATTAACAGGTCTGTAGTTCATGGAGCTGATTGATAGTCCACCCTTGTGAAGTGGGATAACTGTTGCAGTCCTCCATTCCCATGGTACAAAGCTTGTTTCGAGGGTGTAGTTGAAAAGTGACTCAAGTGGTCCTCATAGATCATGTTTCAAGCTATTTAGGATGCATCCTGAGATATTGTTGGGGCCCACTGAGGCTGTGTTTTTGGCCATAGCAAGCATTGATAGGACCTGCTCCTTGTTAATAGCTGGGGGAGGGGTTATGCACTATAGTAGGTATTTCATAGGGGAGGCAAGGGGGAGTGGGGAGTGAAATTTTAGCTGACATTTTTAGCCAACTATGTCACTGTGCTCCTTGAAGGTGGCACCACTGACAACCAAATCTGCACACTAATGTGTGCTACCTTTGTGGTTTTTTACATAGCTGTAGAGGGCCTATTGGCTGTCTTTAGCCTGTGAGGTTATCTTGACCGCATTTTTGCCCTTGTTGGACTTAATTAATCCTCTTAGTTTCCTGTTTAGTTTAACTAGACAGCTGATATCCTTATGGGAGTTGATCTTCCTGATTTTAGCCATGACTTTTTTCCCTTTTGTTATATTCCCAATTAAGATTAGGATTTCCACAGTGTGGCTTATTTTTGCAGTTTGTTTTGGCCTCACTTTTAGTAGGTACAGCAGCTTCTATACAGCTATTTACATGGTTGTACAGGATCTCTGTGAACAATTCCACATAGGTCACTGTGAACATGGGGTTGGGGGGGGGGCACTGAATTTTGACAAATTATTGCTTAATAGGATGTAGTTTGCTTTGGAATAGTTCCAACGTGTTACAGTGTTTGCTGCAGTGACTGAGTTGATTTTTATTTTAAAAGAGAAAGCTGTGTGGTCTAACCTCACCAGTGAGGATGTGACAATAGGGGGTACAGAGCTCTCCCATATTGGTGAGTACCAGGTCCAGTACGTTTGAACCTCTGGTGGGTGTGTGCACTCTGTCAAGGATATTTGTTTTAATAAAGTCCAGAAATCATTGAGCCTACAAGTATGAGGCAGTATATTTTTCCTAGTCTATAGAGGAGTAGTTAAAGTCCCACATGAATGGGGTATTTGATTTAATGGTGAATGCCTCCAGTAGTTCTAGGTATGAGCTATGGGGTTCTAAGGACATAGAGGGTGACCTATAGCTTGCTAGGATATGGTATGGGAGTTTGTCTATGGTGATTTTTATGTGAATAAATTCCAGGGCATCATCCTGTTTAATCAACCTACAGTAATATCTGCTGCTAATGTAAATTGAGAATCCTACACCATTTGTTCCTGTCTGTGCAGCTGATGGTCTAAATGTGTGAAAGGCACTGAAGCCTTCCAATGCCAGAGTACTTTCTTTGAATTAAAACCATGTCTTGGTAATGGCACAGATGTCAATATTCTCCAACGTGAGGAAAGCTTGTAGGGAATGAAGTTTCTTGTTTAGGCTCCTAGCACTGAGCAGTAAAACCATTAGTTTTCTTTGGATTTTATTTGTTATGCCAGTATGTGTTTCTCAATTTGGCATTGCTTAAAAATTATCTATGGGTGGTGGATAAAGTTTTAGCCAGTATTTGGAAGCCTAGAGGAGACAGATGCAGACCATTCTTTGCAAAGGGGTCTATATCACCTTGTCGAATGATGAAAAGAGCGAACAATTTTTCATCTATTCGATAAGGTCGAAACCCCTAAAGAGCAAAGACACAGACCATCATTTTTTTTTTCCCAGGGAAAAAAATCAGTGGGGCTTCTTCAGGACTTTGCCATTTCCTCCACTATGGTGCGATCTCGGAGTTGATATATTTAAGTAAGAGGGATGTGGGGTGGCGAAGCCCCCCACTTCATTTTGTGTTTAAACTTTTTTTTTTTTTTTTGCGGAGCAGTGATTTTGTTCCCTGGGAAAAAAATCGCTGTTCCTTGTCTTCGCTTTTTAAGGGTTTCGACCTTATCGGATCAATGAAAGAGCGTTCGCTCATTTCATCATTCGATAAGGTAATACAGACCTTTTGCAAAGCAATATGGCTTGTTAACTATGTCCTCCCATGCTGACAAATATAGAATCCCCCTGGAAAGATACCAGAAAGTAAGCCAATTATTAACGTCAATCACCTTTTGTTCACACTGTGGCATCATCCTTGGTGAAGTTAGAATGCTGCACAATGCATGGCACATACCTGCATGAGATGCATATTCAGAGAGATCAACAATGTCTCTGTCCTTATAGTCCAACGAAGTATGTCTCAGGTCATTAATGCTTACACTGACTATGAAAAAATCATGCTATTACCTGTGGTGTAATGACTTGAGTGCATGGGTAATGGTGGATCCTGGCTCCAGATAAGCATCTGTCTGGTGAGAGGCATATATGTGTGTCATACAAATGAACCTCCTATGACAAGAGTCACGGGTAATGCATTTGCTTGTCTTATGGGCTTTGCTTTTGGGACTCCACTAGTGTTTGCTGTTGCTTTTCGTGAGTGCTTTAGAGATTGCTGAGAATAGAAACTGCCATTTATAGGCTTAGGAGGTCTTTGAGATTTGGAAAGATTGCTTTTTAATGCCTCAGCATAAGTTGGTCTATGTGTGAGTTGGACACTATGTGTTGTGTGTGTGTGTGTGTGTCTGTGTGTGTGTGTTTGTGTGTGTGCGTGTGTGTGTGTCTGTGTGTTTGTGTGTGTCTGTGTGTGTGTGTGTCTGTGTGTGTGTGTGTGTGTGTGTTCTTGACAACATTATTTGTATGTGAGAATTTTGCCTCTAGTGAAATTGTGTATATGCATCTGTTGCATACTGTGTTTGTTTCTTTAAGGCTTTGACTGTGTTATAAAGACATATCCTTGAGTGGTCTCTGCGGTTTGGCGCTAGACTAGGTCAGATTGTGCTAAGATTTGATAGTAGTGCTGTTTAATGTGCTCATTAGCTGCTCTAAGATTGTCTCTGCACAATGGCTTTGATTTAGCCGCACTAAGTTACAGGTTAGATTTCTAAGGACGATTTTACTTTCTGGGAATTTGTGTCTGTACAGGACAATGCTAACCTCTTGATGTAAAAACACGAAAAAGGATTGCTTGCAAGTGTAGCACTACAACAAAACAACTTAAACAAACTAGCTTGACAAGGTGATTTCAAGTATTTGAGACTTTTAGAATGGTTTAAAAGTGAAATCAACAAATAAAACAAAAATAAAGCAGTAGCACACTAAAGAGTTAACTGCAGTGAAAAACAATACAATAAATATGTTCTCTACCAAGGATGGCGCAGCATCAGCTCAGGAACCCATCAAAATTTGGCTAAATCATGGTCAAAAAGAAAAGAACTACAGAAATGTCACCCCACAGATTACTATAACTGCAACTTAAAATATTTAAGCAGAATATAAATAAAAAGGTTTTCTTCCATTTTGTTGAAAAGGTTGTATCTCATACTTTAGGGCTTTCCACACCTCTCAGATTCTTGACAAAAGACCCTGGGTGGATGTAGCTCTAAGCTAAATATAGCAATCTTGCTAAAGAGGGGTTTGGTCAAATAAAGCCTATACTGGAGCTCAAGTCCTATGGTTAGAATTTTAGAAGCTTTTAGCTTAATGTTAAGGTGGGGGCTGGGACAGACTCAAAGATCAGGGAAAACCAGGAGCAAGGTAAACAAAAAGGCACTGGAATGCAACTTTAAACAGATGTACACAGCTACAAAATGTGCTGCAGCACAAACCCTACAGTAGAATTCACAATACTGCTACTACTGTTAAGCAATTAAACCCATCTTTAAGGGAAAGGAGAACAGGACATACACAGAGTCTTATAGACCCATACATTTACTTTCTTTTTGTGGAAGTATACTAGAAGAGGTTATTTTGGATAAATTATTTGTCAGATTTGGAAAGACTGAGACTTGAAACCATTAATAACCAATAATTAAACCAGTAATTGAGTATATCACCCTGTTTGGGATGTACCTCTCCAAACATCTGCACCAACTGGAAAGGCCACTGAAATACCTGTCAAAGAAAATCCATGGCCTCCAACACTGGTCCTATGCAGACAGGCTCGGATCACTATTACTATACTCGGCATCATACAGATTGCTCAGAGGTAATCTGTGTCTTGCCTACAGGGCAATCTCGGACCCTGCCCTACTAGAGATGCTCCATATCCATTAGTCTAACTCCTCACACACTACCCACTGAAAAGGCCTGAATCTAATATGCAATATCAGCAAAACATGCTGGAGAAACAGGTTTGTCTCCCAGAGGCTGCCCCGTCTCTGGAATAGACTTCTCATACATGTCAAACAGAGCACCTCGCTGACCCTCTTCAAGCACAAACTTAATGAGTGGATGGGAAACCACAAATTTATCCCAGGGGTTCCAACTGTGTCCCTCATTGACAAGGGCAACAGGTGCTGACTGAGGTTTCTTTTTGGGGATAAACTCTTTGGGGATTAGCCTAGTAACCTCCTATGATCCTATGAATAGCATGCATATGTTGAAGCTAGACCAATAACTACCTGTAACATGATGTTCTATAATAAAATAATATCAGCTATAAATTAAAATGTGCTGTGATGTGACTGGCTTTTTATAGGATCATAACAAAGCACTAACCAATAAATTAGAACAAATGATTAATAATGTAAGCATGATAATATGGATGGCTGCATGGCTTACAAACAGGCATGTCAAGTATCATGCAAAAACTGGACTGGTGAAATTCTAGGTTACAGATAGGGTGTTCCACAGAGCTCTGTCCTAGGCCCATACTTAAGTTGTATGTTTCAGAGCTATATTTTTTTTATCTGAGGTATTTTATAGTTTGTATGCTGGTGACTTTAAAATGGGTAACCTTTTGCAGATAGGGCAAATTAGCGACAGAACTTGACTAAATTGACTGGACACATGGGAAAAATATTCTAATAAATATTTAACACTAAGCATATAATATATGGAATACATAGCGTGAAGGATGGATATCCAGTACGGCATACAGGGATTGAAACTGTGGACACATTGAAGACCTTGGATATATGGGTAGACCCCACTTTTTAGTTTTTTCTGATCATAGCAACTAATTGGTTAATAATAATTATAACCTATAGGCTGTATAAAATGATTTATAAAGTGTATGAAATAAGAATTACTGAAATAATTGTAAGTATATTAAATCCAATTTCCCTCAGAATGGACTAATAATATGGGATCCTTATAAGAAAACAAATATGAATAAATTAGGAAGTGTACAGTGGGACTATATTAAGGGCATCCATGGATGTGAAAGTTTTAGTTGTTGTGCAAGATTAAAATATCTGCATGTGTACAGTGTCTCATAATGATATAGAGACAACTGATTCTGGAAGTGTGGTTGCCAAAGTATAATAGCGTGTAATATGAAAACCTCTGTAGCAATTATATAGGAATGAGAGATGTGTTAACTGGTTCTTTGAGAGAGTAGCTGCTGCCTGGAATTGACTACCAAATTACATTAAAACAATCACTATATTAGATATTTTTAAGAAAACTTAGATAGTTATTATGAGGATAACTGTACTGGTATATTGGCAGGCTAGAAAGGCATTATTTCCTGTGTCTGAAATTGCTGTTTTATGAAATATTTGTATGTATTGCTCTTGTCATTTTGGTTCAGATTATATACTAGTTCAAACAACCATATAAGAGTATCAAATTCATCCCCTTTTTATACTGAGGAAATCATTTCGTATTGCCCTAGTAATCTAGGCTGTGGTTTCTGCTACTATTCATGTCTGTTTCATGAAAGGTCATAAGTTATTTTTCATACTATTTCTGCTTTTCTGATTTTATTCCTGTCTTCACATTCCTTTTGTCCTTTCAGCATCTTCATGATGTTTCATTCTCTTAGCTACTTTGATCATCATGTGCCTCATCTCCATCTGTAGTCTACAGTGATACTTCTTTCCTCCTTTTCTCACTCCGTTCTCCTCTCCTGCGTGTCACGCTGTTACATTATATTGATTGCCTCCATTTCATTGCATCGCAGCTCCATCTCTGTTTCAGATTTCTGTTTAAGATCTCCTGTGAAGACATTGGGTGGCGCTTTACCTGCATGCTGCACCCCTACAGTGTCTCCCAGCATGTTTCCATATCTAGTGGACTGAATTACAGCTGCACACAAGGTGGCAATTAAGTCATCTAAAAATAAAATAACTATTTTGCAATATAGGCTGCTGCATATTTACTTGATGGCTGCAAGGGTAATCACATTTTATGGTGACAAGACAGTTTTGTTGACTACAAAAGTTTGGTTGGGAATGTCTCTCATCGCTGCAAACCATATTTTCATGAACAGAGGTACTAGCATTAAATTGCACACCACTGTTACCAAACAATGTAATAGATGGATGCTATTTGAAGCCCACTTCTGCTACAAAACAATGTGGGCTATAGGAGATGCAGAACTTAAATCTGTGCTACTGCTACTGGCACCTTTATATGTGCAAAAGTTATCTAGCCTTAAGACCTCATTTTAGATACACACTGATGCCATGGGTTATGATTGACACATGTTATATCCAAATGAGTTTTACACCACCACCTACAGAAAATGGTTATAGTCACTTATTCCCCAGGATCTCTGAACCCAGTGCCTTCTAGTGTAATATTCAACAGTAACTGTGGCCTAGCAAAACTGTTTTCATACATACACACTCTCACAATATTTTCTAGGATGGGGTAGTAGTAACATTTCTTTTCCTGAATTCATGGTACATGTTGCCACCATTATTAACCTGATACCAACATGCCATTTAGTGAATACTGTCCCTATAAACTTACTAACACTACTAACTCCTTTCAAAATGACAGACATCGACAGGTACTCCAATGATAAGATTCCTTTACATAATACAATGAGACCTCGGACACAAGCTGTTACAAATGAACACATTCATATTCTTTACTTTCAAAAGATCTGATTGCACATGCAAGGCAGTACTGCAGCTACACAGGAAAAATGTTTAATTTGTTTAGGTTGAAGACAAAAAAATCTAACAGTGGTTAGGTCAGGAACAGTGACTGCCACAAGGTTCGCTTCCCTTTCTTGTTATGTGAGTTACATGGCTGCATTTCTCTGCCATTTGATCTTCTAGAAGTGGTGGTGGGGGATATGGTTCAGAAGTGGGCAGTCAGTGTGCCACTGTTGCTTGCTGGATGTTTGTGTGATGAGTGGTCTTTCTTGCAATATCCCATGTTGTTGTTGCTGTCATGGGAAACTATTTTAAATTGTGTCTTCTGGAGTGCAATTGCAAATGACCATGCAGTATACAGGTTCTGTGATGTGACCTTTTTCATTATTAGGTCCAATTTTATTTTCCAGTCATCTTCTTCTTCTTCTTCTTCTTCTTCTTCTTCTTTCGGCTGCTCCCATTAGGGGTCGCCACAGCAGATCAACTGTTTCCATTTCTTCCTGTTCTCTGCATCTTGCTCTGTCACACCAACCACCTGCATGTCCTCTCTCACCACATCCATAAACCTTATCTTAGTCCTTCCTCTTTTCCTGTTACTTGGCAGCTTCATCCTTAGCAACTTTTTCCCAATATACTCTGCATCCCTCCTCAGCACATGTCTAAACCAATGTAATCTTGCCTCTCTGGCTTTGTCTCCAAACCTTCCAACCTGGGCTGACCCTCTAATATACTTATTCCTAATTCTATCCATCCTCATCACACCCAGTGCAAATCTTAACATCTTTAACTCTGCCACATCAAGCTCTGACTCCTGCCTTTTTGTCAATGCCACTGTCTCCAACCCATATAACATAGCTGGTCTCACTACCCTCTTGTAGACCTTCCCTTTCACTCTTGCTGGTACTCGTCTGTCACAAATCACTCCTGACACTCTTCTCCAACCACTCCATCCTGCCTGTACTCTCTTCTTTACCTCTCTTCCACACTCACCATTACTCTGAACTGTTGATCCCAAGTACTTAAACACATTCACCTTCACCACCTCTACTCCCTGCATCCTCACCATTCCTCTGTCCTTCCTCTCATTCACACACATATATTCTGTCTTAGTCCTGCTGACCTTCATTCCTCTTCTCTCTAGAACATATCTCCACCTCTCCAGGGTCTCCTCCACCTGTTCCCTACTCCATTATTTTCCAGTCATCTTCTATGGAATTTAGTGGCTATGAGAAAGGATGGGCATGGAGGTAGGATGGCTTAAATGCTATGCTCAACTGTGCAGACCTAAAATTGCACAATTGGAGTTTAAGGTGAACAGTTTCATTTTCTGATTCAGGTACTGTTTTTAGAGGGGTTGATCATACAGCTTAGGTTGTGTATATGGACTGTTTTTTTATATATTCCTCACATGTTCCTGTGTGTTTGAGTTAGGGAGGGCCCCTTGCAATGTGTAGATGTAGCAAGCAGTATATGAGTCATAGTATGGGGTGTCAATGGTATGCTGACAGATGGCCTGCATTAGGCCATAGCCTACTGTTACACTATACACACACATGCACCCCCCCCCACACACACACACAATGGGGGATGGAGGATCTTACACAAATATTCTAAGGTCATGAGCAGTTTTTATAGGCACTGTGTGGCATGGCCAGGCTGGTAAACATAAGGTAATATTGACATGCTTTGATGGGCCTTGTAGCATTTTAGCACTTCTGTGGTGGGGGCCATTTGTGTAATGTCGTGGCCCTGTTGTCACACAAAGAGCACATGGCATTCTTCAGCTATCACTGTGTGTTAGAAAGGGCTTCTGTGCAAGTAATGCTACTGCTTGCTTTGTATTAGGGACACAAGCATGGTGCCATACTGGCTGCCAACAAATAGCAGGCTTCTGTACAGGTGCCATATGCTTCTTCATGGCTGTAATGAAACACAGTCCATGCTAAAAGTGCATGTTGTCATGTGGTACTGTGATATGGGAGGAGGGATATAAGACACTGATAAGTAACACATATGTTTCCTTACATTTACAGGTAAACATACTTGAGAAGGACCGGATAAGGAGGAGGAAGGAGAAGTTCTCCCCAGGTAGATAAAGACATGATATTACAGGTCCTATGTGAACATGGTTCATGAGTGCTGCATACAAATAGGAAGGAATAAACTTTTGAGATGGTGTCTGGTGAGATGAGTTGAAAAGGTGAACACAATCAGTGTTCATATTTGCACAAATGAACAAGTATGATGCAGAGCCTCTGGCATGATTACTTATGCATGTAACAAGGCAACCCACTTAACAAAGACATGGAGGGTCATGGGTGGGGGTTCAATGATGGTGTCACCATTAACTTACATAGAGAACTTCTTGGTAATGTTATTATGGTTTATTGGGACCCAAGCAGCACCCTCAGTCTGTACAAGGTACATGTCCTGTAGATTTTTCATGCTATTCTGTTTTATAGTTGTGCCATTACTGGGACAAGGGTGTATCAATACTCGCAGATGTGTTTATGTGTTTTCAGAGTGCTTTTGTTTCAAAATCCTCCACTGCAGATATTGACATGCTTGATGTTGGGGACCTGGCTGAGCCTGATGATGATGATGATGATGATGATGATGATGATGATGATGACTGCAACAACCTGGCCCAGTCTGGGGTCACTGTGGCAGTGTTAGACAAAGGAACAGGAATATCAACTCTTCCTTCCTTGGACACTACTCTTATGCCTGTAAAACCCACCTCTCAGGCACCAGATTCCACAGCAGGATAGTAGCTGGTTGATAAATCAGCACCCTCTTCCTCTGCAGCAGATACATCCTTGGTTGCTATCTGCTCTCTGGATGATTGGGAGGGAAGTTTTGGTCATTGTACTGGTGGTTGCCAATGTAATGGATCTCCTCCTCCTATTGAGCTTAGCATCACTATTGCTACCACACTATGTGTGTGCAGAGCCATCATACAGGCACAGGTGGATGCCAACATAATAATAGCAGAGATGATTGGTGTGGCATGTAGTCTGCGTGATAACCTCAAATAGGGCATTGCCCATTGATGCAGCATTTTTAGTCTGCAGATGTCTCTATGTGGCTGCATATTGAGGCATCACCATTCTTGTGGCCTGTACTCTTCCACATTTGAAGGGGAAGCCCACCATGGGAGAGGAATGACATTATTTCATTTCAACAGCATCGCCCCCTCCATACCAACATCCAACATTAAGGATACAGCAAGACACAATGGATGCAGATGTAAATGCGGTCCATGTTCTGAAACCACCCTTAGCAGTCACACCATTCCCACTTATGGAGCACTCTATCTTCTGTGCTTAATGTGGATTGTGTCAGTAACAATCCCTGGAGAGGGTACCTCCATGGAACAGGACATACATGATCAGCATAGATAAATCCTGTGGGTGTCCTAAACTTCTCCTTCAGACCTTAGCCCAGTGCAGCTTCTATTGCGGGAGCTGTGTCCATGCACACTCACACCTGCCAGTTAGTACCACTTACCTCTACTCAGGAACACCACACCAGAGACATCACCCTCTTACTGACCAGTGTTCATTGCACCTCACGATAAACAGACCTGGAAACATACACACTCACCCATACCAGTAGCCACACATACATAAACACATGCAATGCCTTTTGCTGATATCTGTCACTGTGGCTTTCTCTACCATTGCATGCAGTGACAATTGTGACCCACCCTTAACCTGAGTCTGATGTTCAGTATGGCTAGTCCATGCATGATATAAAATAGACTGGTTGTAGTACCGCATGCATCATTGCTACTGTTTGTTTTGTCTAATCTGGCCCATAGATGGGAGCCAGATACTGCCTCTTAACCAGTGCCACATCAGACTGCACACCTCTTCCTCACATGATCATCTCCTTTGGCTGGCTCCTGTAAAGGCTTCTTAACACTTTCCTCCACCACTGCCAATTTTGGGACTTCCTGCTTATAGCTGCCAATGCCCATGGTATTTGCTTGTTGGGCCTTTATCAGTCTAAATATGCATTCAATAATGTTTCTGATCTGTGAAAGGTGGTTTTATATGAATTCTCTATCGTGGTCTCTAGGTTTCTTACTGGTGTCATTACCCAAGGTTCCAGAACATATCCATCATCATTAGCGAGATATTCCTAAGGGAAATCACCCCACATGAATCGCTGATATAAGACAGACATGGCAAATGTGGGAAATGTGGGCACTGCCTGGGTATTGCACTCCTGACACATTGTATATTATGCCCTGTGCATTACAGGCCCAATGTAGGCTGATAGCGTAAAATCATTCACTGTTGATATGCCATCATTTCTGTTCCCTAAGTGGGTCCTTGATGGCAATGTTGGTACAGTCATTGCTTCCCACTCTCTCAAGGGAAACAGACTATTTCATAAAATGTCTACATGGTGTTAATTCTCCCATCTATGGTGCATGAAAACCATATATGCTGCCCCATATAAGATATCATATCATCAAGAAACTGGCATAGGATCTTTGAGGCCAATCCCTCAGCTAAACCCATTATGTCCCAAATTGGTCACTGAAGTCCATGTGGATCAGTAGACTTGAAGTTACAAATACCTTGATGTCCATAGGGATGGATATTCCATACATCTCATGAGCCTGAACATGAGGGCAAAATGTCTCTGTCATTTCCAGCATGGTGATTCTGCCTGCATGGTAGCAGTCTGCCAAGTCTGTTATGAAGGAAATTAAATACATGGTCAGAGGACTCAGCAGCACATCTAGCAGTAGAGTGCACATCTATAGCTGCCGGCCGCAATGGCTGTCTTGTCATATGCATTTCTGTTAAATCTGCAGCTATCCCTAACATGTTAGTGCTGTCTCTGTGTCTGAACACTGGGATTTTTCTGAGAAAAGCTACTGTCTGGCAGTTGCATCTAATTGTAATATGTTATGTTTCTGAATCACTCTGCCATATTATTCACCCCTATTTACATTCACCATGACCATCATTTTAATAATGTTCCTAATTTCTCTCTCATTATATACTCATTTGCATAATATGCTAAACACGGCATTTTACAACCATACGGTTATTCGGTGTGTCTCTAAATTCCTCCTGTGCATGGACAGTCATTGTGCTGTTTCACCTACTATATCGCATTGTTTATTCTTGGATCCCAGGTTAGTGTTTTGGCCATTAACAACCTCAACATGCCAAAGCAAATCATTCAGTGTGCCCACCAGTGCTTTCTGTATTCAAAGACTATAAAGCTGGAATTCTATCCAATGCAAAAATAATTTTTGCTTACTGTATCGTGTGGTGCCAAGAAGGCTATAAGACTTCTCAAAGATAAAGTTACTTGCAGATGTCCAAGCATATTTTCATACTCTCTGTTCATGCTGTCAAAATGCTCAGATGGGACAAATAGTACAGGAGAATAGAATGTGTAGTATCTATGGTTATATAGTTATAAGCACAAACATCAAGTTTTTATGTGTCACATTCCCTGGGATTCATGAAGCTCGGTGCAAGGCTGGCGTTAGGCTTGCGCCAACCATGCAGCGTGCAGATGGTGCTGTAGCACATATGCATATTAATGAAGGTGTGCTGCCGCTACATCCACATGCATAGGAAACGTGCGCGAGTGCATGGGGCATGTCGAAGTACCACACGGAGGCGTGGACATGTCGGCTGTTTACATGCAACCTAAAATGCTGAATATTACAGCCTGCCTGCAATAGTAATCACACCTGTCAGCGTCCGTGGATACTGAAACGTATGCAAAGCATGCAAGACAGTTATTGTGAACACAAAAATAAGAAGCAAACACAAATGCACGTAGCCGAATATTGAGTCCCCATCCCTCGAACAAATGACATTTAAAACCCCGTGCCCGTATTCTAATGCAGTGTTGATAGTTATACCAAGTGGAAGTGAAATGCATCGTGTTAGTGTGCCGCCAATAGCTAAGTCTAGGCCAATGGTCAGAGTTACCACCTGTCCCACATTGTGAGGGACAGTACCCATCTGGACAGTTGAGTCCATACCAAAACCATTATAAATGTAAAATATCCTGCGACCGTATGACATAATTATAGTTTCATAGTTTCATAGTATAGTACTAGGCTATCTGCCCTGGGGCATTTGTAAGCCTAGCCATAGTGATGTGGCTTTTGCCACCCCATGAAATGGTACAAAAATGTACAGAATAAATCTAGAATACTGTGCCTCTGTCTAGTAGTGACACAATGAAGGTCCCTTTATATAATAGAATTAGTTTACTGTGCCCCTGTCTAGTAGTGACACAGATGTGACCCCTGGGGTAAACTTACGATCTCCCATCCACTCATCAAGATTTCTCTTGAAGAGAGTCAGTGAGGGGCTCTGCCTAATACGAACTGGGATCCTGTTCCAAAGCATGGGAAGCCTCTGGGTTATGAATCTATCCTTCCAGCATGTCCTATTCATACTTGTGCCGAGGTTTAAGTCTTTAGCTCTCATGGTCCTGATGGATTTGGATTTTTTGAGGTGGAGCATGTCCATCAGATCCTGATTGGACATGGACTTGTACGTCAGGCAGAGATCACCTCTGAGCAGGCGGTATGCTACTGAATAGAGCTGAAGTTTCTTTAGTCTGGCAGAATAAGACATATGTTGGAGACCCTTGATCCTTTTGGTGAGGTACTTTTGTGGTCTCTCCAGCTGTTGCAAATGCCGGGTGAGGTACATACCAAATGGGGCATTGTACTCAATCATGGGTCTGATGAGGGAGGAATATAGGGGTACAATGACATCCTTGGATCTGGATGTGAATCCCTTCATGATGAGGTGTGCAAGGTAGAATGTTTTTCTAACCACTTTGGCAACATGGGTGTCAAATGAGAGGTCGCTGTCTACTTGGGTCCCTAGGTCTCTGATTACTTTTTCCATACTCAGTGGGTTGCTGTCTATGTGATAATTTGTGGGTACTTTGTTTTTTCCAAAAGGGATGACTACATTTTTTGGCATTTAGTTTAAGGCCGTGACTACGGCACCAGTTGTCCGTTTCAGTGAGGCCTTTTTGTAGGATGTGTGTGTCTGCTGGTGTATCGACTATGGCGCCTAGTTTGCAGTCGTCTGTGAACTTTGTCAGCCACAGCCCTCCCACGTTTGCTTTAACATCTGAGAAATAAATGCCGAACAAGAGGGGTCCCAGGACAGATCCCTGTGGGACACCACTTGTGACTGGCTTTGAGTCTGACATTGCTCCAGCGATTTTAACTTTATGGGTTCTGTCGTTTAGCCAGTTTGCAACCCATCTAGTGACATAAGGGTTTACTTTTAAGCTGCTTAGCTTATCTATGATGCCTGAGTGGGGTATTATGTTGAAGGCCTTAGCCAAGTCCAGGTATGCTGTATGGACTGCTTTACCTTCATCAATGACTCTAGTGACTGTTTCGAAAAAGTCAACCAGGTTTAAAAGGCAGGATCTGCCCTTTACAAAGCCGAACTGGGTGGGGTCAAGTGTCTGTAGGTCCTCTATGTCTCTGTTTATGAGTTCCATAATGATTCTTTCCATAGCTTTGCAGACCAGGCTAGTTAAGCTTATGGGGCGGTAGTTTCCAGGGTCTGTAGAGGCACCCCCCTTGTGGAGTGGGACCGCTGTTGCTGTACACCAGTGTTCAGGTACATATCCCGAAGTAAGGCTAAGGCTAAATAGCATTTTTATGTGTGAGTTTAGCTCCTCTTGGAGTTCACATAACACGCACCCCGGGATACCGTGAGATCCCATTGATGCTGTGTTTTTTGCTTTGTTTAGGGCGGTTCTCACTTGGACATCTGAGATGACAGGGAGAATACATTCAGCTGGGATAAGTATTTCTTCTTTTGGGGGTGAAGGAGGGGAGAAATTTGCACTGAACCTGTCAGCCAGAATGTTAGCAATATCTGTGGGTTCAGTGTATTTTTTGTTGTTGTGAACCAACTCTGAGCATATCTGAGGGTTTCCGCCCAGGTTTCTAACATAGCTGAAGAAGGCTTTGTGGTTATCTTTAGTGTCCTTAGTGATATTTCTCTCAAAGTTTGCCTTGGATGTTTTGATGAGAGAACGTAGTTTTCTGCTAATGTTGATCAGAGATGTCTTCCCTTCATGGGATTTCGCTCTGACGTGCAGTAGCTTCCTTCTTTTGTTATACAATTTGTTTATGGCTGAGGTCCACCAGACAGGATGCTTACATTTGGTGGAGAGGGACTTGGATTTGTTTGGGATTGCATGATCCATGCATTCTTGGAGATGTCCATAGAAAGCATTTGTGAAGGATTCGGCATTGTGGGATGTGGTATCCACTGGCACAGTGGGCTTAAAGGATACCATCTCAGTCTTAAGAAGAGTGAAGTCTGCTTTTGAGAAGTTTTTCACTGTGGTCTTTTGTGCTGGGGTGGAGGTGGGATATGTATATCCAGGGTGATTAGTTTGTGGTCAGATCTCACTAGTGAGGGGTATACTTCCGGTGTGGAGAATTTTGTCCCCATGTTTGTGATGATCAGGTCTAGTATATTATCTCCCCTAGTGGGAGAGGTGACTAGTTGTTCCAGTGCATTTGAATTTATGAATTCCAGGAACCTTTGGGCTAGGGTATTAGGGCTAGAATAATGTACCCAATCTATGTTTGGGTAGTTGAAGTCTCCCAGTATCATGGTATTTTGTGATACATTCATATCCTCCAATGTCTTCAGAAAGGCTGAGTGGGGTTCTTAAGATTGGGAGGGTGGTCTGTAACATGCTACCAGTTGTATAGCAGTTTTGGCTATGGTTAGTTGTACCTGTATGGTCTCTGATGCTTCATGTGTTGCTACTAACCTGGAGGTTTGGGTGTCCTTTATGAATATGGACACTCCCCCTCCCTTTGTGGTTCGGCCTGAGTTTTGGGGCCGAAAAGCATGATACGAGGTATAGCCTGGTAGCACTGGGGTGCTCTCAGGAGCCTTGAACCAGGTTTCTGTTACTGCACAGACGTCGATGTTCTCCATGCTGAGGAGTGCATCAAGTGCCTGCATCTTGAGATTTAGACTTCTGGCATTGAGCAGCATTACCCTTAGTTTCTTTCCATTTTTGTTTTCTAAGGAGGTGGGTTTGTCTTTTGAGCCTTGCCTAAAAAGGCACTATGGGGGTGGCAAGAGCCTTAGCCAATATCTGGAGGCCCAGTGGTGACAGGTGTAAGCCATCCCTTGCGAAGCAGCGTGGCTTGTCCAACATATCATCCCAGGCAGACAGACATTGGATCCCCTTAGAATGACACCAATACTTGAACCAATTGTTAAAGCTGATCATCTTGTCTTTGTATTGTGGTATAATTCTTGGTGAGGGCAAGATGCTGCTCAGGGTCAGGGTCATACCAGCCTGGGCTACATAATCGGAGCGCTCCTCTATGTCTCTTTTCATGTAGTCCAGGGAGGTACGTCTCAGGTCATTCACACCAGCATGGACAATGATGGAGTCATATATGTACTTGCTTTGGAGTGACCTGAGTGCATGTGTTATGTGGCGGATCCTAGCTCCTGATAGACAGCTCACAGTCACCTTCTCTTTGTTCAGCCTGGTCAGTGGGACATCAGTGTGTCTGACTATGGAGTCACCTATTACTAGTGTATCAGGCAAGGTGTTTGGCCTTATGGGCTGCGATTGGTTGACACACTGATTTATTGAAGTATGTGTTGCATGTGTTTTGTTTTGAGGTGGTGGATTTTTGGATGTCTGCTTTGGGAGCCTCTGTTGTTTTGGTAAGTTTTTTATTAGAGCCTCCGAGTATGTCTTTGTGTTTTTATGTGTTTGGTTTGCAGTTGTGGTAGGTCTATGTGGGACTGGGATTGTTGTGTGTGTGGTTGCCATCTCCTCCTGTCTGGTCATGCCAGCCCTGAGTTGAGAGAGTTCAGCCTCCAGTTTGGCTATATAGTTGCATCTCTCACATGTATTTGTGTTTGTTGGGAGGAGGAGAGGGTTGTCTGTGTACATGAGACAATTGTAGCATTGTCTCAAGATACCCAGATTGACCAGCTGAACTGGAGATGATGCCAGTAATCTACCACTCAACATGCTAGAACAGTATAAGGGAGTGGTATACCTTTAAGGGAAGTGGGTATTCACAGGGGTGGTAAGTAGATGTAGTGCTTTACTTAGTACGAGAGTGCTTACTTAGTAGAGAAGTATTGAGAACAAGTGCTAGGCTTATAATACAGTGAGTAGTCTGGTTATACTAAGAGTAGAGCTTCCTTAAGGGAAAATTTGAACAGCAGACTTGGCGGAGCCAGAAAAAGTTTAACCTTGTTTAACCGGCACTGCGCTATGCGCACAACCGCTCAAAGCGGATTTTAAACAGTGAACTACAAAAGAGCTAGAAATGGTCCAAAACAACCAATTACTACAGCTTCTTGTGCTGAGGTCACTTCCCCCAAGGACCGGTAGGCTGCTCAAGGCACCCCACTCCCACTGGTGAGCAAAGAAACTTCCTTCTATCCAAGTAAGGTAATGGGCAACACAGGAACTATACCACAGCCCAGAATACAGCAATGCCTGTAAACTGGTCAAACTAGTCGAGGAAGGCGGGAAAACAAGGATTTTTTTTTTTTTTTTTTTTTTGGTAGAAACACACAGAAAATGCAGAAACAGTGATAAATTAGTTACACAGGCTAGCACACTTTAGTGGGCAGCCTCCACAGTTAAATTAAACAAACAAACACATCTCATGTAATAGTCACATACAATAGTTATTTCCGTATGTAACATACCTACATGTTACAAGAAATAGAATAAGCAAGTAACCGAAACAGAAGAAGCATCTAAACTTCACAACAATAAGCTTACATTTAGGAATAAAACAAAAGTACTATCCATTGTACTGACCGTGGGTATGTGTTGGCATGTAAAATCTGATGCGTGTCTGGAATATATCCCATCCTGGCCATATGAAAAGGTGGCAACCCTACCAATGGTCAGAGCATTCGGCCAAAATGTGCCCATTTGCGGTCCAAGCCGTCTTTGTCAGGATGGGTCAAAGATGAACGGGTATTACCCTGGTCTACCTACCATGTCATGAAAGATAAGTATTTGCGTGTACCTATGTGCGTGATGTACAGCATGTGGAAGGTGAAAAATGCTAGGGTAGTCCTCACAACCATACAGGTACCAGAGATATGTAGTGTGTGCAATGTGTTCCCTTGACAGTACCATGGGCCATCAACCAGAGAAGGGATGGATGGAGTGTGTGGAATATAGGTGTGGGGGGATGGGTAATGTAATAATCCGCAAAGGGGAGACTGTGTTGGATGCACAATAGGTGAACTGGAGGTGTATGAGGGAGCAGTGGGTGAATCAGAAAGAAACACAAAGAACAAACATACACATCCTAAATGCAGCCTGACAGGCCATACTGTAGAACACAATCACACAAACATATGAATATTAAAATGTGCAATACACATGTACAGAAACATCACCGGCACATACCCACATAATGGTCTGGATGGAACTGAGCCATCCAACTACAACACACCTGGATGCATAATTGAATACCCATCATCCCCTCTACAGCACACAACCCACCCCCCCATTCCTGAACATCCACCAAATCCAGCCATACTCTGGCTGCTAGCTTGGCGCAGCCATATCTGCACATAGTGACCACTACTCATATCTAGTAGGCAGTGTCACCCTAGGCAGTGTCAGGATTGCAAACTATGTATCCCTTGCATGTAAAACCCTATCACATTTTCGTAAATCCAAAAAAAGCGAAGGTTATTGGCTTGTTCAATTTTTGGATATCCCTCATGGGATAAGTATCCTGTGTAAACATCAGACTTGGTATCACGACATGATGTCCAGTCCTGTAGACATCTGGACACAAGTTGTTTGTGCAGTAGTGGTTCTCTAGACTGCTCAGCCTCCAGCCAGTCATGCAGAACCTACTACCCGGGATCAAACACCTGCCCGTGATGCACGGCTCCCCACATGAATTATCGAGAAAATATACTTTACACATTCGCATAGTGGCAGTTGGATATAGGGTGATTAAGGTGCTGATGTAAGCAGGGTACCTCCTGTCCCACTTTGTGAGGGACAGTCCCTGTTTGGGTAGGTGTGTCCTGACCAAGAATGATACACTGGTAAATGTCCTGTGATTGCAGGAAATAACTATGTACCATATTTCATGTAACAGTTGCCTAAAATAGTTATTTCTGTATGTAAAATATGTAAATCTTACAAGAAACAGAATAAGCAACTAAACTGCTACAGGAATAAGCTCTCATCTAGGAAAATAATTATAGTTCTAAACCCTGTACTGACCATGGGTATGTGTTGGCCTAAAAAATCTGATGTGTCCCGAATATATCCCATACTGGACATATGAAAATATGGCAACCCTATCAATGGTCAGAGCATTCGCACAATAACTGGCCAGCCTCTTAATCCCTCCTAAAACCAGTGACCTTCGGAGGAAAGGTGTTGAATGACACTTGAATGAATAATGACAATAATTAAGAGTAATAGACACTTTTAACTTCAGAAAATAAGTATTAATACATATGCTATGAATCTGTCAACACGTTTCAAGTTAATAGTACTAATATTGTAAAAGTGTCCGTGGTTGTCCCTGATTTGTCCTTGTCTTGTCCCTGTTACTGTTGAAATTAGACCCTGAGTGTTTGAGAGGTCCATACACTTATGCACACCAACCAACTGTCACATTTGTTGCCAGTACTATTGAATACCTGCAGTGAAGTCATATATCCTAACTGCCATCCATGCGGAATATAAAATGGATGGTGTAGTGGTTAAACCGGTGACTAATGTGTGTCTGTTTCTGGGTCCAAGCCATGTAAGGGCCGCTAATTTTATGTGATGGCCAGAATAATATCCTTCGGATATAGGGAGGTAAAGGCAGCGGGGATGCACGTCGGACATTCAACTGTATGGGAAATGTAAATAGGTATGTAGTTGTATATGTATGTGTATGTACAGGCAGATATATATATATATATATATATATATATATATATATATATATATATATATATATATATATATATATATATATATATATATATATATATATATATATATATATATATATATATATATATATATATATATGAATGAATGAACATGGTCACAATAAAACATTCATAACAAATGTGAAGGGAAACACCAGTGGTACCCCCCACCCCATATTATGTAGTGTCGACATAATAATTTGGTCAGAGGTGTCCAAACCCCTGTGCTTGTAAACACAGGTAGAATGTTAACATTGGGACTAACTCTGTTTGTGTGCTAATTCGGACTTTTAAATAGGTACAGGGCAGTTCCGGTCGCCAGTCGGACAAGCCTAAACCCGGATGACCACA
The DNA here is from genome assembly GCF_019279795.1 of Protopterus annectens. NCBI lineage: Eukaryota > Metazoa > Chordata > Ceratodontiformes > Protopteridae > Protopterus > Protopterus annectens. The sequence goes on from NC_056728.1 coordinate 580,236,231, forward strand.
TGAACACCGTGACAATCAAACACACATATGTGCCAGGACTATAAGCTTTGGAGTTCTGAATATCCTTGGAGTGAGTAAACATGCAGCATGGGTCCAAAGCAGTAGGGAATAGGGAATGTTGCATGTGTAGTACTGCGGTTTTCCCAGCAGGAGAATGGATGCCTGCTGTGTAAGTGAAGCGTTGAGGCATATGTTAGGGTAGCTATGAACCATGGGTATACATATAAATGAAGCAGAACACCAATAGTGTAGTGGTTAGAGGATCCGCCTAACGTAAAGGCATTCCCAGTTCAAGTACGACTATAGAACATATCATTTTCTTGTGGAATGCATGTCTCTGTGCTGTAAAGCCAACATTTAAACATGTAAAGGTGAACGTGTGCTTCGCATGTGGCCATTAACCGGATTCCTTCAATCAAAGTGGTACTGTCATAATGAATAAGGCTCACGTAAGCACAAAGAAGTGGCAGTAAACATATGTAACTCACAGTAAGCATATGCGAGTGCACCTGTGCTGGTGTAAGCAGCTCACAGTATAGCAAAATAGCAAATGTATGTTTTTATGTACAGATGTAACTTATATATATATATATATATATATATATATATATATAATCTATATATATATACACACACACACACACACACACACACACACACACACACACACACACACACACACACATATATATGTGTATATATGTATACACACACACATATATATATATATATATATATATATATATATATATAAATATAAATATATATACATATATATATATATATATATATATATATATATATATATATATATATATATATACAAACACACACACACACACACACATATATATATATATATATATATATATATATATATATATATATATATATATATTGTAAGAATGAACGCCGTAAGACTAAAGCATACACAAGGGTTGTGAAGGGAATCTAGAGCAACTAAGGTATTATATAGTGCTTGCAGCGTATGTCAGATAAAGCTTCCCAAGAGTGAGCAGAGCACCGCTATTCACACCAGAGGCAGGGTTCTACCAGTGGGCATAATATCGCTGAACTGCTACATCTACATTACACACAGATGGAATGTAGTTCATGTTGTGATCACCTACACTTGTAACTCACAAATGGCCGTAATCCATAACACCAGGAAAGGCACGTATGTGCAAATATAAATGGCAGGAGGCCCTGTGAATACACGAGGTGGTACAAAATGTGTGTAGGGCCCCAAACGCTCTGGAGAGGGCAATGTGTAAAGGTGTGTCATGGCTGCACTATCAGGTGGACAATGGCTGTTATGAGTGGAAACTCAACACGGGTGGGGTGGAGAAACTATGGCTATGCGATTATGGATCCAGGAGTGCCAGGGTTGGTTGCGCCGGTTCCAATGGACTGGCCCATGTAGGTCAGCTAGTACATAATAGGTATATATGCATACGAACATGCAGACAACAATATGTTGAAGTACATTCTCTGTAACACATGCACTCCATTTATTGACATAAATAATATGAATGTGCACAGACAAACAAATACAGTAGCTGGAATAATAGGCTGTGCAGACGAAGTACAGGTCAAATGACACTATATCACATCCCAATTACCATCGGTAATCCATACATGAACATATTGCGACATCTGTCCTCTGTATACCGTGCTAAATACCAATTACAAGTTAACCAGAGTGAAGTGTCGGTGTCATAATGACTAAGGCAATAATATGATGTTGAAGCAGATATAAAACCCAATACACATGTGTAAGTGCGTATGGCCGGGAAATGTATTGGTCAACGGGCACACAGATGTATATATATGCATATATATATATAGATATATATATATATATATATATATATATATATATATATATATATATATATATATACATACACACACATGCAACATATATAGATATATACACATATATACACAAAAAAAAAAAAAATATATATATATATATATATATATATATATATATATATATATATGTTACTGTAGATATACACATGTACACAACTAGGTTATGTTACAGCAATTATGGGTAACGTGTTCAGACCAGGCATATGTTAGTGGGAGATCCAATAAACAAATGTTTATCTCCCACACCTCCCCAGCTAGGCCGGTGAGACATACAGACACGCAATAAAGGTAAATACACCGCTACCACCAGCAGGAAAGTACCAGTGGGAGAGATCTGCAAGGTCTACACTTTAAACATGGATCACAGGGTCCCTTGCGGGACACCAAAAATTCGCCATGCAGGCGAACCTATGATGATTGATGTGACCAGGATTTAGCTGTACACGGAACAGTAGGTTGTGCAAGTCTGATAACACATGGGTTGACAAAACGTATGACATGTGTCCCTCGATGGGGAGAGTGGGCAGTGTGTAGGGGTGTGTTCATACCCCATCTGCGCTCACAGTAAGGATGAGTCATGAGTGCTGTAGAGGGGTGTCATTTAGGGGAATCATGGGTATGCAATAATGGGTGTAAGTGTGCAGGTGTTGGTTGGCAGAGATGTACTAGGCCCGCCCCATGGAAGTAATTAATATTCCTATGTGGGCATAGCAGACGCCCATACCTCCCAAACCGTAGGAGCACATCTACTGGATAGTCCGTAAACCATTTGGGGAACACATAGGGACTATATCATTGCCCTGTACCCGATTATCATGGACGTCCGTGATTATGAATCAAAATCTAACACAGTCCTAACTAAACCCTTCCAGAACTAGTGATATTAGGTCAACAGGTGGCGGAATACACTTAATGATTGACAACACACACATATATATATATATATATATATATATATATATATATATATATATATATATATATATATATCTATATTTACACACAAAAATATATATATGTAATATTATATATATATATATATATATATATATATATATATATATATATATGGGTCTACTTCGGGAGACCGAACCGACGACGGTCGCCGACACGCGGGAAGAGGAGACTAAGCGACCGACAGGTAGGTTCACCGACAGGAGATTCGCCGACAGCGGAAAGACCGACAAAGGAAATGTCGTCGTTACATGATGAGTGTGCGACAGTGACGGAGTTAGGAGTGGTCAGGTAAGTGTGCGAAATTGTGGAATGTCGGGTTAGGCTGTGGGACAGGTGAGTGTGTGTTTGTGTCGGAGGTAGGGTTCGGGTTAGGTAAGTGTGTGATAGTGTAGGTCTGTAGTTATGGAACGGGTTAAGTGAGTTAGGGTGCAGGTAGGTGAAGTGTGCGATGGTGTCGGTGCTTGGGTTAGGGGTGGGTAAGTGAGTTAGGGTTAGGGTGCAGGTAGGTGAAGTGTGCGATGGTGTCGGTGCTTGGGTTAGGGGTGGGTAAGTGAGTTAGGGTTAGGGTGCAGGTAGGTGAAGTGTGCGATGGTGTCGGTGCTTGGGTTAGGGGTGGGTAAGTGAGTTAGGGTTAGGGTGCAGGTAGGTGAAGTGTCGATGGTGTCGGTGCTTGGGTTAGGGGTGGGTAAGTGAGTTAGGGTTAGGGTGCAGGTAGGTGAAGTGCGATAGTGTCGGACGTTAGGGTTAGGGTTTAGGTTTAGGTTAGTGGATGTGTTGTTGTGTGCTTGTGTATTTGGCGTATTTTGTGTCGGTGTTTTGTTGTTCGGTATGTTGCAGTGTCGGTGTGGTGTGTTGTCGGTTGTTTGGGGTCGGGGATGTGTGTGTCGGTGATTCGTACGTTCGGTGTATGAAAGTAGACCCATATATATATATATATATATATATATATATATATATGTGTGTTACTGTAGATATACACATGTATATACCTAGGTTACGGTACAGCAATTACGGGTAACATATGTTCAGACCGGGCATATGTTAGTGGGAGGGCCAGTCAACTAACGTCTACCCCCCCCTCCCCCCCAGCTAGGCTGATGTGACATACGGACATGCAATAAAGGTAAATACACCGCTACTTTCCAGACCACTGGCAGAAACTACCAGTGGGAGAGATCTGCAATGTCTACACTTCAAACATGGATCACGGGGTCCCTTGTGGGACACCACAAATTTCTCTAATAGGCAACCCAATAATGATTGATGCGGCCAGGATGTAGCTGTATACAGAACAGTAGGTTGTGCAAGTCTGATAACACATGGTTTGACAAAACGTACGACATGTGTCCCGAGACGAGGAGAGTGTGCAGTGTGTAGGGGTGTGTTCATACCCCAGCTGCGCTCACAGTAAGTATAAGTCATGAGTGCTGTAGGAGGGTGTCAGGTAGGTGAATCATGGGTATGCAATAATGAGCCTAAGTGTGCAGGTGTTGGTTGGCAGAGATGTATTAGGCCCGCTCTGTGGAAGTAATTAATATTTCTATGTGGGCATAGCAGATGCCCATACCTCCCAAACATGAAGAGCACATCTACTAGATAGTTCGTAAACCATTGGTGGAACACATAGGGACTATATCAGTGCCCTGTACCTGATTATCATGGATGTCCGTGATTACGAATCAGAATCTAACACAGTCCTAACTAAACACTTCCAGAACTAGTGATATTAGGTGGACAGGTGGCAGAATACACGGGATGACTAATGACAACATGTATGAGTCATAAACAGCATGTACCTTGACAAATGTGAATAAATACATATGCCCTGTGACTGTCAATGTGTCAGGTTAATAGTACCAATCATCTAAATGTGTCCCTGAGGGTGTTATGCAGTGTCCCTGATACAGTGTTCATTCTCCCCCATTCGTGTGTGAGGTCTGCTTGTGATGGAAACCGCATATTCCGCCGACCACCTTAGGTAGATGATAGCATAATAGTTTGGGGTTACCACCTGTTCACGTTTGTGAGGGACACTCCCCTCTGGGCAGTTGTGTCCTGCAAAATAAATGTTATTATGGCACATGGCCTGTGATTTAGGGCAAAGAATCCATATATTGTCTGTAGTGGTTGCATAAAATGATTTTGTTGTATCTGAAACACCTAGATGTTATTGGAAACAGTATTAGCAACTATAATGCTACAAGAATATCCTTTACTTATGCAAACTGGTGAAGTAGTCAATTTTCTACTGGCTGTGGGTAAGTGTTGCCTTGCCAAATCTGACATCTCTGCGTATAGGTCCTATAGGGCTGCCACCTTTCCAAATGACCAAAGTGGGACCTGCTCCATAGAAATGTCAGACGTACCAGGTCAGAACATACCTACAGCCATGCATAGTACAGAAATATACGTATTAGCACAAATCAAAGCTCAGTCTAGCAGCAGTCAATTTGCTTATGCTACTTCACATAACATATAGAAGTGTCATTTATACAATAACTGTTACATGCAACTATTAGAGAAACGTAGAATATAATATTGTCCTGTAATCAGGACATTTGCTATGCCTAGATTATTCTTGCATGACACATATGCCTAATGAGGGACTCTCCCATGCAAACTGGGAGAGGTGTTAATCCTAAAGTCTCACTTTGGCCAATTTAAAAGGTGGAAAACCTACAATAGGTATGCAGTAGCATGACCCGGCAGATGGATGTGGTTCCCAAAACACATATACTTGTCTGCATTGCAGAGTGTCTGTTCCCATGTATCAGCCAGGTGGGAGCAGATTGTATGAGGAACATGCATATAATATGATTAACTCATTGGACAGGCCGCTGATTCTGTACAGTTGAATGCCATGCCGTTGCCTAATGGTCGGCCATACCCGATACTGTAATCATGTAGTCCAATGTGATAGGCATCACAAGGGATCGCACCCACCCAGCGTGATTGACAAATGCAAGCACCAATGTTGGCGCATGTGCAAGTGAGGGAGTGAGTGGGTGTAAGTATGTTTGGCTACCAGTATGCGAGTATTGCACTGTTAAAGAAATGTGGAGTCTAAACAAGTATAAGAAGCTGTAACCAGAGGTCAGCAGTGCTTAACACCGTGCAAACCCATGCACAACCACCCCCACCTGCTGCAATGTACCTTACTCACTCCGTATCCAATGGCCTTGTTCTGGCCACAAACAAAGAACCATCCTTTGCAAGTGTTGGTAGCAACACCCTACGCACACAGCTAATCTGAATTACCAATACACCATGGCAAATATACAGACAATAGACAGTACCACACACATACCATACAGCACAGTCATCCAACAGTATAGCAATGTATCGGCAGATATGTCCAGACCACTGGTGTTTGCAGACCTGGCTGTCTTGTATTTAAGGGTGTGAGCATGCCCAGTATGACCATTATGCATGTTGTTGACTGACATCGCCATCATACCTTCATGTGTTTGAGCATGCCTAGTATGGTCAACTGTATCGCATGTGTTACATGTCCAGGTAGTCAGTACTGTGGTGCCGACCCCTGCATTATACACTGACAAGTGGCATGCTGTGACTGCAGGGTATCCATTGGTCATGTGGCATTGACTGTTGCTACATTTCTGCACAGCGTGGGGAGACATCCAACTGTATTCGCATTCCTACACAGCACTGGGGGGGGGCACACATGGCTCTTACATATGTACGTTGGAAGGGGGGCACAGCTGACAGTTGTACACTTTTGCTACTACTGTACTGGTATGTCAGGTACTCCATTTCACTGTGTGGATCTGCCTAATGTGCTGGCTAGAGGCATACCAATGTACTCCAGATCCTAGCTTTAATTACCAACATATTGGTTTCAGTTGTCCTAGCCTTCACAACCTACATCCAACTGCCTGGCCTGCTGTAATCTGTCTGTGGGAGGGTGGGGTCATCCATTTGGCATATTCAGAGGACATTGTACAGCATTTGTCTGTGTTGGTCTACACCTGTCCAGCTGGTTGAGACTTGTGTGGGCTGTATGGACACACATGATGTTCAGCCCATACCCTGCAGTGGGTTAGGACCCCCTGTGTACTACTGGCTACTATTGTGACCCTGGTACGTACTACAGATGTCATGGTGCCACTATGGATGTGTACTGTCCGCTGCCCTAACATTCAGCCACCAAATTCCCTTGCACGCTCACATCCATACCATAGCTACAGGTAAAAACACATTCTAATACAACTGCCAATTGGTAGGTTGATTGACTTACCTTGAGGGTGTGCCAGACCTGAGGATGGTGCTGGAGGGCTGCCTATGTCGGATGCACACAGTGAACTTCATATACATGGCTGAGCACAGGTAGTGTCATGTTTGGCATCCCTTTTACTGTCTGTGCGAGTTAGAGAGGGTGACATTCCCTGGGTACCTATTGTGTCAGTGCATATGCTATGTGTTGCCTCTTTGCCAAGGCCAAGTCATACTGGGCATTCCTCCTTTCACCTACTGGGTCCTGCTCAAGTAGTTCCTCCTCCATGTCACTCTGTGCTTGTACAGGCCTTGGCATTGGTGGAGGGCTGTGTGGCCCTGCCCCATGCTGTTCCTGCTACAACTGTTTCCACAGGATCATATTGTGTAGCATAGCACATACCATAACAATTTGGGTGCATGTAGCTGGTGAATACTGCAAGGCTCCACAAGATGTGTCCAGACACCGGAACCATGACCTGAGCATCCCAAACACATGCTCAATTATATGTCTTGCCTGTGCTTGTGCCTCATTATGGCATAGTTGTTCAGGTCTGTGTGCATTTCTGATGAGTGTCATCAGCCACGGCTCCAGTGGGTACCCAGCATCCCCTACTAGGTGACCGTAGGGGATGTCCATATTGGCAAAGGTGTGGTACAGCTGCATCAGATGCCATATATCGGAATCGTCATAGCTTCCAGGGCAGCCAGCACACACATTCAGTATAATGCCCTGGGCATCGCATACAACCTGGCAGTTGTTGGAGGGGATGCCCCTGTGGTTAATGTAGGCCCTTCCCCACTCACTGGGTGGGGCTTTGATGTGTACGTGCATGCAGGCTATAGCACCCACTACCCCAGGGTAGTCTGCCATTTGGTGGAAGAGATGCATATTGCTGATCAACACCTCACGTGTGTTGAGGAAATGTACGTGCTCACTGGCTTGTGGTGACATGGCATCTAGGAACTGGTAGAATACTCTGGATGCAGATGCCTGTGAGATCCCCATGAGATCCCCAGTTGTCCTTTGGGAGGTACCTGTGGTTAGTATACCTAGGCCTACACATATCTTGGTATCCACTGGGATGGGTTTCCCTCGGCCTGTTCGATGCATCAGGTGTGGCCGGCACAGCTCAACAATCTGCTGTAGGAGGTCTCTGTCCACCCCATAGTGCTCCACTATCTCCAGCTCATGTAGCACCTGGTAGGTTACCCTGGGTCTATAAAGTCTTCTCTGTCTCCTCACTGAGGGTTGTTCGGCAGCATTCACATGCTCACCATCCTCAGCCTCCTGCACATGTTGGTCTATGTTTCCTGCTGCAGCCCTTCTCATTTTGTTGGATTGTTTCTTAAAATTTCCCCGCATTTATACACCAGTGGTGTAGAGTGTGTAAAAACCCATGTGTATGGTGCTTGCCCACTTTATCTTAGGGTTTTGGGCTGGGCTGGGCCTGTAATCTGCTGATTGTGCTAATTATCACCTGTTTGCGCAGCTTGTTCACCTTGACTACTCTCCTACTGCTGTTGTCAATCCCAACTGCACTAGGCAGGTATGGACACACCCCTAGCTTAGGTGTGCTAAGGCAGGAGCAATCCTGAGACACAGGGCTCCAATGTACGTACAGTATGCCTGACACCCCCCCCCACACATGCTTTCACCTATATTTGAGTCCTGCACCCGGCTATCTCTACACATACACTCTTAGGATCTGCATCACACCCTGGGGATAAATGGGATTTACTATTTTCCACCTCATTTGCATAGTATTGTCTTCTAATGCATAGTTGCATGACCCATACTGAGCCTCCAAAATAATAACCACTGCTTACTGTTGCGCAGATCCGCACACAACTGGTTAAAAGCGCCTTACTATCACCATATTTGATGTCCCTTGTTCTTCCCAGCAACAAAATAACCAGTCTCTACACGCCTCAAACCCGGGACCCTGCACACCACAGATGATGTGCTTTACCACTAAGCCATGGCAGATATACATACATCTGAGGTGATCACGTACAGATCATCCAGCACAGGCATTCAACAGTATAGGACATGTATTCCATCATGTAGCTTTATGTGTGCTAATGTCCACACACACACACACACACACATATATATCTATATATCTATATATATATATATATATATGTATATATATATATATATATATATATATATATATATATATATATATATATATATATATATATATATATATATATATATATATATATATATATATATATATACACCCACACATATTTAGATATAGAATATATATCACAACAGTGGACCACGTCACACCAAAGCATTAGACAAGAATGAAAAGGAAACCACATGTGCCTCCTGCATTATGTACTGGTGTTACTATCAAGGCAAGTGTGTTCTGTTGCGTCACATGGGTCAGACTGTATTAAGGGTAAGATTAGGGCTGCTGACATTTACACACCAGACCTATTGGCGAATGTATGTGTATGTCTTGCCAACCTAGTCTCTTGGGCGATTGTGATATTTATGTACACTATATAGGAAAACAACAAAACACACTCAGCACATCCTGGAGCTAGCCACTCACAGATACCAACACATAGGATATGACTGCCAAACACACGCACCTGTCATGCCTTGGAATAGAACACCTACTTGTCTATTCTATCACACTACAGCATTATGCAGTTACAGAACACGCTACCGAGATTACTGGGACAAAGCACTCCCAGAGGCATACTTCTAGATGGGTGACATCATCAGCAATCGAAAAGGCGCTGATAGGGATTGTATGGAGTGTGAGCAGTCTAAAAGCATTATTGTGTCCCCAGGCATACGGAGACACACACACATACGCACACACAATTGGCATGGATGGGATTAGAACACAGACCTAACTACCTTATCACACTACAGCATTACGCAGTTACAGAACGCGCTACTGAAATTACTGGGACACAGCACTCCCAGAGGCATACTTCTAGGTGGGTGACATCATCAGCATTGGAAAAGACGCCGATAGGGATTGTATGGTGTGTGAGCAGCCTAAAAGTATTATTCTGTCCCCAGGCAGATGGAAACACACACACACACACACACACACACACACACACACACACACACACACACACTTGGCATGGCTGGGATTAGAACACAGACCTAACTACCTTATCACATTACAACATTACACAGTTACAGAACGTGCTACCGAGATTACTGGGACACAGCACTCCCAGAGGCATACTTCTAGGTGGGTGACATCATCAGCAATGGAAAAGATGCCGATAGGGATTGTATGGAGTGTGAGCAGTCTAAAAGCATATTACTGTCCCAAGGCAGACAAAGACAAACACACGCCAGTGGTGTGATCAGGACAACTGCCTATCTACGGACCACTATTACAACACTACATAGATACGAGACGCGCCCCAGATACTACACCTTTCAAGACTGTCAATATGACCTTCTAGGAATGCGGACATTGACATGGATGCTGGCAATTATGATGTACTTACCTGTAAACCAGTGTGTTCAATGTAGGAATCCATCCTGAAGTGGGGTATGGCCATCTGTTGCCTGGACGACCACTATCACTATTCAGGGTTACAATGGCCATGTCCATACACATAGAGGCACATAACCGACACAAGGTGTCACTGGGCATGCTCACACATTTAGTAGCACACGTCCGTTTGGAATGCACTATGTGTCCATCTACACAACGTCATACTGGGCATGCTCACACACGTAGTAGCAAAGGGCTGTTTTGTATGCACTCTGATTCTAAACATGGAAGGGCACAGTGTGTCTTTAGTTGTCATTGTTAGCATGAACGCTGCACTACAAATATCTGACATCAGTCTTCTACACAATGTCTGCTGCTGTCCGTCACCTTTGATGTACCAATCTAAACCTGGCACACTAATACCACCCGTGGTGATGTCCTGCCAGGAGTGGCTACTTTGCCCATATAGTGCCATTCATAGATGAATGCCCTGAGACCAGGTGAACACCCTGACACCTAGAGGACAACTGCATTGTATGTGTATGCTAAACCGTGCTAGATGTGTAGCATTCGTAATCACAGCTGCCAATCTAGATCCAACAATGGGGAATAATGACATCTGTGCAGTGAGGAACACCTGGCTGAAGGCTCAGTTGTGCACAATAGCACTACCACTGTATACCTCGGATACAGACGTGGGCCATAACACTGTTACGGACTGCTCCAGGTGGTGGTGTCCCCACATACATGAAGGCCACTCACATGTACTGACCAGTACACCCTCAAAAGCCATCACAGATGTGTCAGGTGCAGATCACAGTGTCAAAAGCCACATTCTAGGATGTAGCCCTCAGACATCACCATGTCGCAGCAACACACATCCATACATGTGGCAGAACATATATTAGTACAACACCCTGTGACCCATGACCAGTGGACTGTACCTAGCTCTACAGCAATTGTGCAGACTACCCATGTACTGACACAGTTGCATGATGTGTTATGCAATGCAATGATACCACTGTTCGTAACCAGGTCAGCTGTACACATAACAGGGGCCCTGGGTCATATACAGCTGTAACAGATGACTGTTGCTGTACACCAGTAAACACACTCATGTTTGGATATGACATACATGTACCTGCCATGGATATGTACATGCCCCACGCACACAGAACATATATGTACATAGCATAGCTGTTGCTGTCCTTCATGCAGACAGGTGGCTACAGCAATTACACACATGCACATGGAAGGTAGGTCCATGGCTGTTGAATGCTAACAGTACATAAGGTGTGATAGCAATGTTGATTAAGTTAACATTCCCTCTGTACTGGTTACCCATGACAACTATCATATCATACAACAGTCCATGTGTCATGTATGTCATCACACATGCCCACCAATTGCAATGCATACAAACATGGCTAAATGACAGGAATGTATGACCTACACACATGTACATGTAGTGGTGTGCATTCAGCTACCATGTGTGTGCAGTAGCTGATGTTTGCAGGTGATCTGTCTCTTACTGCAACATGCAGTTGCAATGCAGCCCCATCATTGCCAACTGTATATGGTGAAATACTGACAGTACGGTAAGATGTACATCAGGTATGGACAGATGTGTGGACATAAAGTGGTGGGCCAACTTTGCCGATGGATGTTTGCTGAAGACAGCTCACAGGTGTGTCACAAGCCGTCCTACCATAACATGTGCAAACACGAAGCTATGTTTGTTTTAATTGAAGTGGAAGACATACAACCTACACAGCGGTCAGGGTTTCACTGACTGTAAATCACTTGACACCTGTAAACACGTAAGACCTCCCATGTGCATATATCAGCACAATTGCCAAAGGTAGCGTCGGTATACATTGTAATGCGGGCAATACTGCTGCATGTCTGTCATACATATCATAAGATAGCAGGTGTTTGATTCACAGTACTCCCATGTGTGTTTGCTTGTATGTCCATATATGCCACGTATGGTGGGGAATACATCCCAATTGTTACACACCCCTGTACACTGTTGTAGAGATCTGTACATAGTGCAGCATAGAAAGCAAGACATAGGCCGGGGTGGGGTGTGTATCACACACATGTGAGCTATCTGTATGTGCATGACATAGGTGCAGTCAATTGTGGACTCCACAGTGTGTGTGTGTATGTATGTATGGCTGTCTGGTCCATGCAGTGAGGATGTATGTTACCATAGTGAACAGATAGGACTCCTAACCCCTCCAGGTGATGCAATCTTCTACCCTGTTGATGTCATCTATCTTAGGCATTACTGACTACCTGTACATGTTCGTTCTCTGTGTCGCATCATGTGGGTGCATAGTACTGTAATGGTGATTACCACATAGGCAGGGGTCCTCACCTCAACACTATCAAGTGTGTGTGTGTGTGTGTGTGTGTGTGTGTGTGTGTGTGTTACAGTGTCGTTGACCCCATGAGTGTGGGCGTGTTACTGTGTCTGAATACATGTGTGCGAATACCTGTGAGTGTGTGTGTGTGTGTGTGTGTGTGTGTGTGTGTGTGTGTGTGTGTGTGTGTGTGTGTAGTTGTGTGTTCTCATTCTGTAATGTGAATGTGTATTACTGCAACACAGTGAGGCCTCAAGCTATCAACTGGCCTCTACACTTGTCATCAGTTAAACCACTATGTAAACTCCCCGGCCCATGTAACTGTACCTGTGATGTCACCCGGTATGGATGTCACATCTCTAGCCACTATAGCTTATTACACAGCTCACATGCTCCTCGATCAGTAGATGTGTAGACATCTTTGGAATGTCAGCCTTTCTAACAGTGAGGTTGAAGCTACGTATAGCATGCTGGTATTGCCATACATGCCTGTGAGTAGTCCACATTTACACATGTGAAACTGCAAACACTGATACTTAAAGGCACATGCAATTAGACCTGAAGGAGGGAAGCAGGATATCATTACCAACATGCTGTTACTGTTGTTACCAAGACACATACTGTGAACAGAAAACAATGCATATTAAACCTGTACTACATGGTATCTCTGCTGCATGTCAACAGTACACAACAATTGTAATCTACACTTATCTCCTTATTCTGTTCACCCTGTGCATCAGACCATATGAGCATGTCCCTGCACCAATGTTGTGGATGCAGGGATGCGGCACAGGCATCATCATCATGCACAGGGTGATAATGTTTGCCAGAGACCTAGGCTGCACCAGTGGATGACATCATGTGTGTGGGTTACGGCCTGTGATCTAATTGTCCATGCATGGTTGTTATGCATGTGAGTGTTGCGGTGCCCTACAGATGTTTCTGGTGTGTGCATGTATGTGTGCACACAGTTCTGCCATGTGTCTGGCCTACACAGGGGTATTATTGACAGCTCCAGACTGTACAGACCAGGATTTACAGCTCAAGGTGTCCAGCCACAGACATGTGACCTGTGCCTGCCAGGGGTTGCACGGCACTACCAGGCAGAGGTACAGATTGGGTACTGCCCGATGATACATGTCCACTGGAACCATGTCCCCATTGGGACCATCCAGGGCCTCGTCCACATGACCTGTTGTGTCCTGGTGTGGACAGCGCAGCACCAGCTGCACTGCTGCTGCTACTGCCACTGTGGGAGCGTGCATGTGAGGTAGCTCATTCACGTAGACCTGCACCAGGTGATGTAGCTGGCCTACGTCCGTGTGCCCTATGCCTCATTCCTACCATATGTTCCAGCACAGACAGCTCATGCTCGCGGATTGTCATGCCACGGTCAAGGATTCCAACCATGTCACCCAATTGTCTGTCCAAAACATCAGCAATCTGCTGTTGAGCATTTGCCAATGCCTGGATGTTGTCATTTTAAGAACGGATAGCTGCCCTCTGAAGTCTCTGCCCTTCTCTGTTCTGCTGTTCAGCATGTGCTTGTGCTGCCATTACAGCCTGAAGCATATGTCTGGTGACACCAGCTGCTGTGCTCTGTCCTGCAGGGGCATGTCAGCCAGAGGTCCTCCTATGAGCAGCACTGGCCACATGCCTGTGTGGCACATCTCCAGGCATATGACTGACACCATGGTGTGAATACACACCTTCCGTAGCCACCACACGTTCCTGTTCCAAGCTACCACATGCTAACCGTCCTTCCTCTATGGCCACTGGTGATGGGGTATGTGTTGACATGAGAACTGTGTGCGGGGATATAGGTGGAATGGCACCCAATAGCACAGATTTAGCCCCTGACAACCCTGCCTGTGCCTCAAGCATATGCTCATCTTCACTGCTAGAGTCTGTGGGGACACTAACATCAGATGGATCGCTGGAGGTTAATGCACCTACATCATCTGTGAAGTCAAACAAAGACTCTACATTACAATACACGCACACACACACACACACACACACACACACACACACACACACACACACCATGCATGTGATTTGACAGAAGGCATGCAACATGCATGTGATACAGCAGACGGCATGCAGCTCAGACTATAATAATGGTAGTTATCATACATCCCTGGGTTGCACACAACAGCAAGCATGTGGCATAGCAGAAACCATGCATTTCATACAGTCATGATAGTAGGCATGCATCCCTGTGTTACACCATGTGGACCAGCACAGGTTAACAGTACACATGGCTGATGTGAGGCATATGACCTTGACATTAACTTGTAGTATGACATGTAATCTGCTGACATGTGCATTGACATGCATACATGTTTGATACAATGGTGTCCTGACACATGTACAGTGGTGTAATGGTGTCACATTGCAGTGTTGTCTTTACACCCTACAGATGAAATGCACTTTTAGCAGATGTGCATGATCACTGAAGGGTATTATGAGGCGTCTGTATTGCTATACAGTGTGAAGTACAGACACAGTGCCATTGCATGGAATCATGAGGCATCTCTATTGCTATACAGTGTGGATTACACACACAGTGCATAGCCATGATTGTGTGCATACACAATACATATATGCTGTGGTCGCTGAAGTGTATACACACTAAACCATGATGTGTAATGTGTGACAGGTCACTGAAGGACATACAGATGACACCCCTGCACATCTGTTAACATATCTTAGCTGCCTGGCAACCATGTCCACACATTGCAGACTTGTCAATACACTATGTCCCACATGACGTTTTTGTACCACACACGAGGTGCATGGCTGACAGTGATGTCCAACAGCAGCAAGGGAAATGTACTGTATCTGTGGCCTGATGTGACTGGCTGTGTATGTATGTGGATGCTGTACAGGTGACTACTGTCATGCTGTGACACAGTCATGATGTTCAACACATCTTATGTGGTCGAATTAAGTGATGCCTCTCCAAGCTGTGCACAGGCTTGTAGGATGTCCAGTGTTCCACATCTGCAATATAACCATTCAATAAAGGCTATAGTTAGACCATGTGTAGCCAGTGTACAAGGTGTACACGCAAACACATCACATCTATTGTGTGTTGCTACATGTCTCTGGCCATCCTCCATGGCCATGTGTGAACATGTGTTGGCCAAACGGTTGTGATGGCTGTCTATCTCACATGTGTGTGTTGTCCCATATGACATACTCCCATAGATGTCAGATACTCCACTGTCCACAGGGTTATGCAGACAAAGGATTGTATGTTTTGTATGTAGGGTATGTTTTATGGGATAGTGAGACAATGTTGCAGCTGGACCACTACATGTCATGGACATGTCAGATGGCACATCACAATGTGTACACTCATTGCAGGGGCATATTCCACAATGGTGAATCCTGTGGGCTGCCCATACTCCAGCTCACTGTGTAGTAATGGTGCACCCCACATGTGTAGTTTTAATGTATAGTACATATTCCTACATTGAACAACACCTCCACCGTTGTATGCACAGCTGTCCATACATCTAGCAATGACAGTTTCTGTGGTTTCATGTCAGTGTTTCACTTAGTTTGTAAGTATTGCACATGGCTAGCCAGTGTGAGGGATTAAAGATGCGACCTGTATATTATGACCGGACCATACATTATGTGTACATGTGTTAACTGGCCACATGGCGAATAGATCTGTGCATTAACTTGCCTGATACTTATAACTGTCTCACCTGCAATGGCCTGCTGTCTCTGCAGAACACCAGAGGTACCTATATAGGGGAGACACGGCAGTATGATCATTATCCATGACTCTATGACAGCTACAGGGTGCAATGTGCATGTTAACACAGTCGCCAGTACAATAGGATATACTATGGAGTAGCATACTATAGTATGTGGCATGTGTGTATACGTGCCTTGCATATGATGTTAAATTACATATTGTACAGTGACACATGCAACTAAATGGGATACAACAGTTATATGTGCAGTAGTGACTTACCAGGCAAATCCAGGCTCAGTGGTTGAGAGACACCCACCTCCACAATGGCAGCTAGGGTTTGTGGATGCTGTTCTGATAGAGACACCCACCTCCACGATGGCAGCTAGGGTTTGTGGATGCTGTTCTGATGGTGTCCCCAGGTTGGCCTGTAGCTCCTCGGTACGTCTGAGTGGGGGCTGGGTTGGTGGCCCACCACCTGTTGCACCTTGTTCCCCGGCAATTGCATTTGCACACTGTTTCACACATCTGATCAGGTTTGTGCAATGTCTGCGCACCTGCTGGTATGTGCAGTTATGGCCACCCACATCATTAACCCTCCTGTGAAGTTCCTGCCACAGGTCATCACGCTGCTGTGCATTCTGTGGCACATGGCTAAACAAGACATCATAGTTGTCTTAGAGGTAAGGTATGAGGGCCTCATCCTCCAAGTGGGTATAGGCTGGGAGCCTTGCTCGAGGCATATCTGGAAGACATAATGATGGGGGCAGGTCAGAGTATCTCAGATATGCACAGAGATACAGCTGCACACACATGTGTATTACATTTAGTACAAATGAACAGTTGTCTTTGCAAATCTTCATGACACTGACACCACTGACATGTTTGTGTCACACACATGTGACACTCAATGAGGATTGGCTATTATCACCATATATGTGTGTCACCTGATTACATTGCTCATACTCCATGTGGATGCTGTCTTGATGTGGGCATGTCTGTTTGCCTGTACTGGTATTCTTACCTATCAGCACATGCTTGGATGTGTCCACATTAATGCTGTCGACCTTGATGCTGTGTATATGTCACATATCAACACATACATTACCTTAACGGACATGACCTGTGATAATGCAGACATGCACATGGAAACCTTTACATGCATGTGTTTTGCCATATACATCTACACGGCACTGTACAGCAGTTCAACATCCTGCCACGTATCGTCTGTGTTGCACATGTGATACACATGGGACAATGGCTAGACGGATGGTATTTGCAGGGATGGTTGTCAACTATAGCATGTACGGCCAAGGTCATGTAGTAGTCTGTATGCCCTGGGCCATATATGAGCATAGGATGTAAGGTTTTGTAGCTGTAGCCAACAGCCATGTTTCCTACGCCAGGTGAAGCAGTGCCACATAACTGATCCAGATGGTTAATGATACATCTACCATGTGGTCATCACACCATGTCTGACAGAGGTGAAATGTGCAGCTTTGCTGGACAGGGTTACGTAGTATGGCAGGAGTATGTAACATGTATGGCACAATGATCTGTCCAGCATGTGGCGATCCTTGTTCTAGGAAGATGGATATCCATGACGTATGTATTTCAGATCAGGATATGTACGTGTAGCATGTCCAACATCACAGTGTTGGACATGTCTTTATGCAGGGTAGGCATCATGCTACATAGTGGAGATGAGGATTGTGAAGGCTGGTGTTGCCCATCCAAACATGGGCAGTATCCCTTAAAGGTGATATGTGATCCGATATTGGTCACTTGAGTGATGAGTATGGCTGCACAATGATCTCCATGCTCATGGATGGCACCCTGTCATGACTAGGGTTGCCTCTTATGAATACCTAATATGCTTGGTGATGTCACTAGCTCAGGGAGGTAAACTGCACAGCACCATCCCTTACACACAGTGTCCATTATGTTGACCACTGCCTAGGTGGTAGTTCATGGGTACAGGGTTATTAACCTAGCAGTGACAATGCAATATGCAGCTGTCAGATTGTGCACATATGTCACACACCTCACCCACAAAGCCCATGCTGTATGTTGTCCACAACACTGAGTCAGCTATTGCTCCTAGGTCATAGCCATTCACATACTTACATACGCAGATGCCTCCCATTTGTCTGTGTGGTATGGGCTACAATGAGGGGGAGTACAACAAATTAACCCTTTTTTACTGTACCTGCCACTGGTGTGATATGCACATATCACTCAGACACCTTTTGTGGTGTTGGTTCTGTCAACAGTCCACTGGTAGAACACTCCTGTGACATACAAAGGTACATCTAGCATACTGAGTGCTTCTCAAGTTTGTTGTTGCTGTTTCTGTTTTTTCGTTATACTGAGTGTAGGTGGCACACAGTATGGGTGATGATGTCCTATGACCTGTCACAGGTATGATATGCAGTGTGAAATCATCTGTACTTTCATCTACATCTGTACTAACAACATATACATTGATTAAGGTTCATGGACTTTCAGACCAGACTCAGCAGGGTAATAGTGCAGTGCCTCCCATTATGAGTGGTGTCTCCACTTTGTTGGTTGTGATAACTGTTGGTGTGCACCATTCAGTGTTTTCACAGACTGACATGAAGCTATGTTTTACATGATGTGTATGTGTAGAGCAAACTGTTTTGCCATATGTGTATGATACAACCAGGGATGTGGACAGGTCACATGCAGCCTGAGTGCACCTTGTACCATCATAGTTATGGTTACAGGGGCTCTGTAGTGTTCATGGATATGTGATTGTGTATCTGTTGGGGGGGCAGTGTGTTTATGTTATCTGACACCCTATCTATATTGCTTATTCATGCTCAGCACTTGTTCAGAACATGTAAGCACTACATGAGCTACTAATTACTATAGCACTCAATCCTCCTCATTACCTACCGGTAAACACTGTTTGTACTTACATTTCCCGTGTGCTTCGAGTAAAACAGCTCTTGTACACACTTTCCTCACTTATCTAGTGGGAAATAGTTATATATTCAGGCATGGCCAAGTGTCAATCGAAGTGTTATCACCTGTCTATATGATGAATATGGGCATCATGAGGCAATATAGAAATTGTCTCGTGTACACAGTCAATGCTCCCCTCCTAACATACAACACTACAACTTGTGGAAGATGCACATATGTAGCCATGCTGGAGGTAAAGCTCTCTCCAACCCAGACTGAACCTGACAATTATGTGGGGATGTTAAACATTTGCACCACACCACACTCATCACATAGTCTCACTAGATCTCCACCACCACAGGGCACACATAGTAAGACTACAACATTTGTGGAACCTCTCAATAATACTCTGTCTAGGCAGCAGATATCTCCAAAGCAGAAACGCAGGCAGCCCCATCACCCAACACAACACCAATTACTTATAGCCCACAGACTCAGTGTGCCCATCAACTACAGCCAGTAGGGCGATATAACGTACCCAACACACTAGTAATAGGTGACTCTATAGGCAGTCACACTGATGTCCCACTCAGCAGGCTACACAAGGTGATAGTCACTTTCAGCTGGCTGTCGGGTAACAGGATCCGCAACATAACCTATGCACTCAGGTCACTCCTCAACAGGTACAATATGACTGTGTCATTCTCCATGTTAGTGTGAATGCCCTGAGATGTAACTTCCTGGACTACATGTACAGAGACATGGAATAGCTCTCCGATCTTGTAGCCCAGGCAGGTATCGCCCTAGCCCTGAGAAGCATTCAGCATTCATCCAGACTGATAACGCAGTACAAGGACTGAATTATTCACTTCAACAGTTGGCTATGCTTCTGGTGTCATTCCAAGGGTATCCAGTATCTGTCTGCTTTGAATGACCTGGTCGACAGAACACGATGCTTTGGCACAGATGGCCTGCACCTGTCGGCCCTGGGATTACGGATAACATCTATGGCTCTTGCTGCTCCTATAGTGCCTGTCTTAGGCATGGTTCAAATAACATATTCACCACCATAACAGGAACAGGCAAGCAAAACCTGAGGGTAATGCTACTCAATGCTTGACATCTTCATCTCAAACGCACTCACCCGAGGCACTCCTTGTAATGGACCACTTTGATATCTCTGCAGTGACTGGGACCTGCTTCTAGGCTTCTGAGAGCACCCATGCACTAAGAAGCTATTACTCAGACCACACCTTTCAGCCATGTAACCAGGACTGGAACACCCACGGTGGATGTGTCCATATTTCCCAAGGATATACACACACCTCCAGGCTGGTTGCTTAGCACAATGCATCAGAGATAATCCAAGTGCAACTAACTGTGGCCATAACTGCTATACAAATTGTAGCTTGCTACAGATTCCACACCATACCCCACGGTTAACGGTCCTCACTTCTTGGTGTACTGGAAAGTAGGGTTCAAACAGAAACTACTGATGTACGACTGACACTACCCCACCATTAACTGGGATACATACTCATGTAACGACACATTAGGCCAATGCTTCCTGGGATTCATAACCTCCAATCGGCTGGATCAACCTATCCACACCACCACCAGAGCCAACAATATCCTAGACCTGGACATTACCAACATGTGTGACTGGTGTTCCACACCTGGGGTTATCTCCTCGTTGGTCAGATCCGAACATACACTAATCACCCTTGTTATCCACATACTGGCACCACACCCTTTATGGAAAACACAGTACAATATTTCTGCAATGCCAACTTCAGGCTTCTTATGACAGCAGTAGTAAATGTCATGACACCCGTGCAGATGGACAATACAGTTACAACCGCTGAATCATACACAACTGCACTTAATTAGCAATTACACGACTGCATGGATCATGCTATCCCAAACAGAGCCGTGATGGTACCCAACAGAAAATGGATGCCACTCTGGTGGTCCACTGCCATGGGCATACTGTACAACAGAAGGAGGAGACTGTTGCAAAGTAGAGTATAATCTCATGAGTGGGGTAGCTCCCTGGTCAGCCTCAGTAGGAATCTGAGATCCCTTATCATATCCTCCAAAGCTAGCTACATAAACATTACTGTGACTCATTACAAGGACTACCACAAAGCATTCTAGAGGTATGTCACTACTCTCAATGGCGCTATCCACATCTGTTCTGACAATCAGCAGTTAGGCACGAACATTACAGAACTGACTGATATTGGCAACATCCTGGCAGATAGGTTCAGTGCTAACTTTACACCCCTCTCACACCCTAAAGGGCCCAAATCTATACAGGAACAATGCAGAGTCCCTGCGGTCACAACTACGCAGTTCCAAGCTGCACTCTCTAAAGCCAGGAACACAGAATCCATGTGACTGTACAACATCCCAGGCTGCGATTTACACGAACTTCTGAACAAAATGGCTTCCCACTTGGGCACCAAATTCACTAATAGCCTTGCATCAGGCATTGTGGCCCCTGAATGGTGCACAGCAACAGTTATTACACTCCACAAAGGTGGCACCACAATGGACCAGGGGAACTATTGCCCTATACACCTGACTGGACTGTTCTGCAAGTCTGTGGAGCACATCATCATGGATCTCATTCACAGAGACATTGGTGGCCTCCAAACCTTTGATCCTACCCAGTTTGGATTTGTTAGGGCCAGACCATGACTCCTAAACCTGGTGGAGTCCTTTGAGATAGTTACCAAGGCAGTAGATGAGGGTAAGGAGGTCCACACAGCCTACCTTGTCCTCTCAAAGCCTTTCAACACCGTTCCCCATTCTGGTATTGTCAACATACACATCCATCTGTACATCAACCCCTATGTCACGAGATGTTATGCAAAGTGGCTCACGGACAGAACCCACACAGGGAGGGTAGCATACCCTATTTCCTACTGTAAATCAGTTACAGTTGGCGTCCCCCAGTCCTCGGCCATAGGGCCCCTCATGTTCGGTATATGCTTCTCTGAGGGACAGGCTAGCACAGAAGGACTTACCCTGAATAGGTTTGCAGATGACTGCAAACTAGGGGCTGTGATTGATTCACCAGCTGATACAGACACCCTCCATAAGGGTGTCACTGGGATGGATACCTGGTGTCAATAACATCACCTCAAGTTGCATGCCACAAGATGCATAGACATCCCCTTTGGATTACACCAATCACCCGCTGACTATCACATAGGTGGTAGTCCCCTACATACATAAGACATAATAAGGGATCTTAGAACCCAAGTAGATAGCACCCACTACTTTGGTAACCATATTGCCAAGGTGGCATGGATATCCTTCTACGTAACCACCCTAATCTCTAATGGGTTTGTAGCCAGAACAAAGGCAGCCATTGTACCTCTCTACTCATGACTTATGAAACACATTAAAGGGTATAACACCTCATTTTGGATGTACCCTACGAGACAACAACAATGGCTTTAAATACCACAACATTAGCACACCAAGAGGATTACTGACCTCCGAAGGATGACGTATGCAGCCCAACTACAGAAACCTCAACTGTACTCATTTGCATACTGCATACTCAGAGGTGATCTCTGCTGAACATACAAGACCCATGTCCAAAACAATATTGATGGAGATGCTCCACATAAGCAAAAACCACTGAGAGCCACATGCTCTGGGATGTGTACCTAAACACAACGATGACTAGGATGTGTTGGAGGGATACATTCATGACCAGGGCACTCACCATGCTTTGGAACATGATTCCTATGTACATCAGGCAGGGACCCTCACTAGCACTCTTCAAGTGATACCTCGATGGGTGGATGGGAGACAGACATGTACGACAGGGATCACTGCAGTGGCTCTGCTGTACAGAGGTCCAGGAAATGAATGGCTCTGCTGTTCACAGGCACAGGACACTAACCTAGGGAGGTGCCGCAAGTGAAAACACTGTAGTTAGGCTTACAAATGGACTTGGCCAGAAAGCATAGTACCTAGCTATGAAGCTATTACATGTCCTTTGCGCATGGATAATTGACTAGCTCTTCCATTTCAATTAGCTATCATGCTGATACACTGTCTGGTGACTACAAGTCATATGTATCCTGTTATTGTGCATTGTACATGCCAATAGACATACCTGATGTTTGCATAATATAGCAATTATGCTATGTACCTACAATACTGTAAATTTCACATTTTTGCAACAATATCCCATAATGCAAATCATAATTGCACAGCAGGACCACCTTAGACATGTTATTCTCAGTTATACGCCCATACATATGCCTACTGTTACAGTATATCAACATATACTATCCCCTGTTATGGCACGTACTTGTTGGACAAACCCTGCCACTGACAGTGGCTGGAGTGGAATTGTTGTGTTTAAAGTCCTTATGTAGCATCCATTGTGGTGTGTGAGGTGTTTACCTTGTGACCCACAGCAGTACACACAATTTCTACGAGCATTACTATGCTCAACAATACATCACTACATAATACCTTTTCCCACTATATGCTTTGCATACACTTTCATTAATAGAGAACAGGCACTACATACACTAACATACTGAGTGTTCTACATACCTTCTTAGCAGTACGAGTTGACGATATCAGTCTTATTCCTTTTCTGTTTTAATGGTTTTCTCGTATGTACATACAGTTTGAATGTATGACAAGCCATTCTTTTATACGTAGATACCAGTAACATGGTATCCTGCCACCAATTGGTGTTCCGGAGTAGATGATTACATGCACATCAGCTGTGCAGCTACTCCAGTAGCCAATTACATGGCAACAGTGGGGTATAATTGAATACTCCACTTGGGTGTTGTCCCTTTGCCCTACCTTCGAGGAAGATGGCCTGGATGTGTTGTTTGTGATGAATTGCAACAGCTATATGGAGAGACATAGAGATATTTTAACTTCATGGCCCCCGTGGATTGTGTGTAATGGCAAGAGGATGTAGTTCTACATGTGAGTGTAGCTGTTATATCAGCCGTCTGATATGGGATTATTACAAACAAACCCTGTAACATTGGCATCTGTTCCATTGTACAACAGCAACAATTTCACATAGGGCCATTATAATGTGTCTCTAACAAGGTATGTTAAGGGTTCTGCAGATGTCATAGAGTGAGTGGATGTCTGTGATGTTATTGCAGTCTGTATTGCAATTGTTTCGGGTGTGGGGGAGATGTAGGTGGGTGTACATAGCAGATGAAGGTGTGTAGGAACTGCATTTATACATATTCCATATGTGTGTGAGGGCTCCTTCCCTAATTGAAGACCTATCATTTAATAGACTAATGCTATGGTTATTGCAGGCTTATTCATTAAGCCATTGTTAATTGGTTCCTATATAGCATGCAGGTGATGTTGATCCTTCAATCCCTTCGGAAATTCATCGGTATGTAATGAAATGTTGCTACATAAAAGCTGTGTTGTGTATTTCTGTCACAGATATTTGCACTCATTGGAGTTGTGTTGGTGACTGAACCTCTTTGGCTTGGGTTACCACCTTTTCAAATGGCCATAGTGGGACATTTGCAGGACAGACATTGGATTTTAGAGGCCGACACATACCCACGGTCAGTACAAAGTATAGAACTTTACATATATGCCTATATAAAAGCTTATATTCTTGTAGTGGTTTACTTGCTTATCCTGTTTCTTGTTACATGTAGGTATGTTAGACACAGATGACTATTTTATGCAACCATTACATTAACTATGGAGCATGCAGAACATCTCAAGATTGTAGGACATTAGTATTTGTACTCACTTTGGTCAGGACACTACCGCACATAGAGGGACTGCCCCTCGCAAGGTGGGACAGGTGGTAACCCTATGTTTAGCTTATGTCCATAGTACATATTTGTAATAGTGTATTATAGCAATAACCCATGCCTGGGTGTGGGTAATGGTGAATTTACCCACAGTTGGTGTGGTTTGTTCACGAGGGCGAAGCCCTAGTGGCCAAAAAAAGACAACCGTGGGTAAATCCAGAATTACCCACACCCAGGCGTGGTTTATTGCTATAATATAGTCTCCATATCCTTTGTTCATAACGTTCGGTCGTGGCGGAATGTGTGATTGCTATGGTCCATGTTGTGCACATATGTGAAGACTTCAGCTGCTGTATACAGCATTGCCATGGATTCAGGAACGCTCATACTTCCAACAACCACATTACCATCCACAGACTCCCAAACCAAACAATACTGAACACTCAAACTCACGACAGTCAAACTCCCGGAACTAAAGCAAACACAGAACACACACACACGCACACACAGACACACTGCTACCCATCACATCCAAACAAACCATCCTACACTAGGTATGGCCAGGTGGCCATGCCCCAGACACACCCCATGTGGGTGGCTGCACCCCCCCACACCACACCTACTGTAATACTCTACCTCCGAGATAGCACAAACAGACACACGAAGCAAAAACACACACACACACACACACACACACACACACACACACACACACACACACACACACACACACACACATTACAATCCCACGGAAACACACACCGCACTCAGAACGCACACTTACACACACACTAAAGCAATCAGAAACACACTTGAACACAGTACCTACCTGGACCGCAGCACCAGAAGCACTAACTAAATGTCTCTTAACATCATGATAATAGTACTCACGGTTCTAGTGTTCCGGTACTGTGGTCTTTCGGTCTTTAAGCCATGTGATTACGCATGTCGGTATGTAAAGCATTCAGTATTTGGTAGTATCCTATTTATATGTACCTCCATGGTTGTGTACAGTTTGTTAACCTATCTATATATTTGCATATATATGTATATCCGTATATATCGACATATATCTCTCTATCACCCTTTTTATCTCTCTCTCTCTCTATATATATATATATATATATGTATGTATGTATATATATATATATATATATATATATATATATATATATATGTGTATAGAGAGAGAGAGAGAGAGAACACACCTTTCGTTGGGTTCATGGCAGTGTATACTATTTCCCGAACTCCGCCCTTTTGTGTTTTAACCTGTCACAATACACACCTGCCGTTGGTACATCTCAGGTAGCTTAGTGGTAAGTGATTGTGTACATGGTTGCGTGTTCTACTCCTGGCAGTAGTTGTTTTACCTCTCAGAGCAGGCACTATTAGTACAAGGGTGAATAATGCAGATTTCAGCGGTTCTGGCCAACTTTGCCCGTGATCTGCGCGATATTCAGCAAAGCTTAGACCTGTTTTGCGCATATCCATGTAGTCATGTTTAAACTACGCTTACCAACACTTGCCGGCACATAAACTCGCTAACATGTGCTTAAACATGCTCTAATGACCTGCATCCAACATCCATTATTTGGGGTGTCGGAATTACGTCACAGCTCTTGCAGGTTGTGGGACCGGGAACATACACGAGACAGTCAGTGGCTTTACCACTGGGGCATTTGGGATATGTACAAGTGTTATGGTGTTTAATATGTGGACTATACTACGGCTGTTCCTCCATACTGCAAACAAATGTGTAACTCAGTTAGTTTACATATAGATGATACCTATTAATGGTATGTCCAAGTGATGCTTAATGGATGTGCTCCAGCTATGGGAATCCATGTCACAGTGAGCCACACACTGTAATTTGCTACACCTTGCCACAACCATAACTGGAGAATGCTGGGGTGACAGATATCTGTCATGGATACTTCCCATGCTTTGGAACTACATCCCTGATTACATTATATGGAGGCCCTCATTAGCACACCAGGGAATCCTTACAGAGTGGGTGGGGAACAGTGGTTACATCCCAGAGATCCTGCAATTGGCTCTGCTCCACAGAGGGACAGTTAATCAATGGGGTGGTGACAGAAGACACATTTTGGCAAGGTTGATGAATGGCCTCTGACAATCAGGCATGTACCTACCGATGTACCTAAGAACCTATACATACAGTATCAACACATGCTGTTAGCTTAATTTACTGTTCAGGTGTTGACTTACCTTGTACCAATAGCTGTTGTGTGTGCAATAGTTGAGGGCTGCCTATGTAGGATGCACACAGTAGACCACCTATACATGACAATTTACAGGTGGTCATGTGTGTGTGTGCCATCCATTTTACTCTGTGTGCAGGTGGAGAAGTGTGTCAGTCTGTAGTGGCCTACACTGTCAGTGTATGTGCTATACGTTCCCTCTTTGCCAAGGCATGGGCATATTGGGCATGCCTCCGTCTGCCTACTGGGGCTGGCACATGGTGTTCGTGGTCTGAATCCCTCTGTGCCTGTGATGCCCTTGGCAATTGTGGTGTGCTGTGAGGGCCTTCACCATTATGTCCCTGCTGCAGCTGTTTCTGGACGATCATATTATTTAGCATGGCACATACTATGAAGATGTGGGCACACGTGCCTGGAGAGTACTGCAGGGCTCCACCAGATATGTACAAGCAATGGAACCATGATTTCAGCATCCCAAACACATGCTCTATGATGATTCCGGTTTGTGCGTGTGCCTTATTATGGCATTCTTGCATGGGTGTGTGTGCATTTCTGATGGGAGTAATCATCCACGGCTCCAGTGCATAGCCAGCATCCTCAACAAGGTGGCCATATGGAATGTCCCCCATGACAAATACCTGGTACAGCTGTAAGGCATGCCAGATGTGGAAGTCATGGTAGCTTACAGGGCTGCCAGCACACACATCAGTGATAATGCCCTGGGCATTGCACACGACCTGGCAGTTGATAGAGTGGTATCCCTTGCGGTTTATGTAGCACCTACCATGCTCACTGGGTGGTGACTTGATATGTATGTGTGTGCAGTCCTATTGCACCCAGTACCTCCGGGTAGTCAGCCACATGGTGGAAGAGACGCATATTGCTGGCCAACTCCTCCTGAGTTCGGGGGAAGTATATATGCTCATTGGCATGTGGTAACATGGCATCCAGGAACTGGTGGACTACCCTGGATGCTGATGCCTGTGAGATCCCCATGATATCTCCAGTTGGCCTTTGAAAGGTACCTGTGGCTAGTATTCTCAAGCTTACACATACCGTTGTGTCCACTGGGATGGGTTCCCCTCTGTTGTTTCTGGGTCTGAGGCATGGCCAGCACAGCTCAACGATTTGCTCTATGATGTCCCTGTCCACTCTGTAACGCTCTTCTATCTCCAGATCATTTAGCCCTTGGTAGGTTATCCTTGGTCTGAACACTCTTCTCCTCCTCCGGGGCCTGAGGTGGTTGTCAGCATTATCCTCCACAACACCTTCAGTCTCCAACACATGCTGATGAATCACAGCTATGGCAGCTCCCAACAAGTACATTGTAAAAGTTCCCCATCTGTTTACACCGATGATGCAGTGTTTGGGAATACACGAGTGTGTGTGAGGTGCCTTCACACTTTATACTATTGTGCTTTGGACACTGATGAAGTCATAGGGTGTGTATGTACAATCAGAGCTGCAGGGTATCTTACTTATGTGTTTTACCGCAGGTACTGCTATTGTGGTGCCTTTGGTGTTGAATTACATTTAGCTGCCGTGGATCACCTCTTGCCCTTGCCTTCACTTTTCATAATGATTCCTCTCCCATTGTCAGGCATGCATCCAGCAGCCTGCTTTCTTTTTTTGTACTTTCCCAACCCAGGATTGTGTTGCGAAATGTGTTCTATAGCCGATCTACTGCAGGTTTGCTTTGCTCTGCCATGACAGTTCTCTTTTCTTTGCAATCCGGCACCTCCCCTATCCTGTTCTGCAGGTTGCTACTAGCAGCCTTGTTAGCTACCATCAATGGCCCACAGTGAGTTAATAGGTGTTAATTACTCAGTTGTACTCCAATTACCCTACTGTGGCATTTCCTTATTGTCTTCCCATAACCTTCCTGTTTCAGCTGTGGTGCGTGCCGCATGCAGCCGTTTTCCACGTTTCGAGTATGTTGTCATGCACGTACACATGCGCTTTCGGTCACCATGTGTGCTCTCAGCTAAGCAAAGCTATGGCTACATCCACACCCCTATCCTGCGGCTTTGTTTAGCAATGGGAAACCCGAATTAGCAATGCTCCAATGTGCTTACAGCTATGGTGGCACACCCCACAGCTGATGTCATGTATACCTCCAGGCCACTCCTCGGTGTTGTACTGCTGCACCATATGGTACACCCTTAGGCCGGTGGTACATTTGCAATTCAGTATTACTTGCCTCCTTTGCATGGCATTGACTACTAATTCATAGTTACCGCACCGAACACTGTCACAGACCCTTAGCAACCCTTGCACCTTGGTTGTGGTGTAGCATGCATACTAATGACTGTTATGGTGAAATCATGATTTGTGTTACATTGCAATTTTATGACATCGGTATATATTTTCCTTATGTTCCCGTTTGTGCACACATGCCCTGCGGTTGTACTTTGTGTTGGTGTGGCCATGACATTACATGTTATTTTTTATGTGTTGTGCATGTTTTTTTATGCCATTGGCTGTATATTTAGCCATTGGCATATGTTAACTTTGTAATACGTAAGTTTGGTCTGCTTTCATGGCTCTGATGTTCTGTTTGGAAAAATGTAAACCATGTTTTTGGTTTACATTTCTGTATGTTTAGGCTACACCTGCACCACTTCATGAAACGCTATGTACCTTCATTTGCATGCTGCACTACTGCGCATGTGGTGATTAGCATACATGAGCCAAGAGCTGCGCAGATCTGGCATACGCTGGTATTGCATGTGGAATTGGATCGTACCTGAATCGCTCGGTGGCCATATTTGGCATTATACTGCCTATGCTACACCTGCGCCTGGCGTAAGCTTCATAAATCCCGGGGATTATCTTTAAATAATCAAAAGCGATATTGTATGTAATTGTATTAATATTTTGTGTTATAAAATTTAATTTAGCTTCTTTTAATTTGTAAACAGGTCATGATTGAAAAGGGTTCCCAGTGTTCTAGTTCAGTCACCTGTACAGGTACTTGAAAACATAACTGCAAGTTTGTCAGTTCTGTTCTAATTGCTAACTGTACAGGAACAGGAATCTGGTTTATAAAAGTCATGGGTCATTCAGTTTATTTTTGTCAAAGGACAAAATCAAGTATATGATATGAGATCAGATATCAGTATCCATTATAAGTAATCAGATATCAATAAACATTATACTCAGCAAGCCAAGCAGGATTAGAGTTTTAGTAGTGGAGCATCTAACATTATAACCAACAAGCTAAACAGGATTAGAGTTCTTGTAGTGGAGCATCTAACATTATAACCAACAAGCCAAACAGAATTAGAGTTTTAGTAGTAGAGCATTTTATTTACCTTTCACATTCTAATGCATGCCGGGGATAATCACACATTACACAGTCTTCATTTCAATTGTAGATTGCATATAAGGTGATTAACATGCAGTGCTGGGAGTCAGGAGACTCACATTTATGTAGGGCAGCATACTGATTTCTGTTTTATGTGAATTGGATAGTTTGTACATCTCATGTTAGATTTAAGTGAACTAAACATTATTCTTTATTTCAACAGTCTGCTTAATTTACGTGCAAAGATGGCCAAACACTATAAGGTCTCTGTAATTGTTTGTACATTTTTCCAAATGTAACAATATTTAAAAGAAAACAGAAATGCATTTCCAGTTACCAAAAATAACCATTATTTGGCTTTTATATAAATGTATGGCTCAGAAATATAATTGTATTTCTATTACATTCCTTAATTTGCTGTTTCATAAATATTAGTGTTAAGTTTAATCTATAATTTGCTGTCACTTAAAAATTATTACAAAGTACTACACGTGAAACTCAGTGTGAAATTTGATATTATGCAATGGCCTTAGACTCTCATGGACAATGAAAAAAATATTCCTAGGCAGATGTCTAAACCATGAATATATTATATTTTATCTCATGATTCAAATATCTCTAATCAGCCACAATGAAAACAATTATTGTTTCAACAACTGCGATAATAATAAAAATAAACAAAGAGATAAGCAAATTGTCATGATCAAAGTGACACAAAACTATTGATATCAGGGAAAATTACACATCCATTAGCAGATATAGTGTATTTATTACAATAGGATGGTAAAAAATATGAACTAGTTTCTGGCTCTGGCAAGAGTCTTTATTTTGTAAGGTCCTGTTTCATGAGACATGTACATATGTAGAATGCTGTTAGAGGTTATGAATGGACCAACACACATCATTTTATTGCTGACTTCAGAGCACAGCACATCACGGAGGTCAGGAAAACAAATGTATGTTATACCATTTATGAATATGAGAATAAGGGCAAAAAAAGGCATTATAAATGTTTTTGAGAACGTTTATACACTTCTCTTGGAGCAAAATGTTAGCTTTTTGCTACACATGTACAATGTCTGATCAAAGGCATTAGCCTTGCATTGTGTTTATGGGTCGAGCATGAATTATAAGAAGGACTCAAGATTTGGGAATTACACTGAAGTCATTCTTCACCCAGTCCTATGCCCTCTAGCTGTGCATTGGAACCTGTCCTAAACTACTAGCAGTCTGTGCAGGGAAAAAAATATTAGTTATCCCTGGTACCATGTTGGATTGTGAATTTACCTATGTATTTTCACTAATTCCACTGACTGGAACATGTCATGAGGCTATTAGAGCATATTTTGCACAGGGACCTCTACTGTTTGATGCTCACAGTGTCAGACCTTAAAGATGACCAGTATCCTACATAACCACTAGACGTAGAGAAGAGTGAGAAGATAAGTGCTGCATGTTCCTTTTTCTCAAAGATGTGTGTGTGTGTGTGCGTGTGTGCGTGTGTGTGCGTGTATGTGCGTGTGTGTGCGTGTGTGCGTGTGTGCGTGTGTGTGTGTGTGTGTGTGTGTGTGTGTGTGTGTGTGTGTGGTTGTGTGTGTGTCTCTCACTCTCTCTCTCTCTCTCTAGATATATATATATATATATATATATATATATATATATATATATATATATACATATATGTATGTATGTATGTATACACACACACATATATAATCACAACAACCTAATGAAAGTGCCGTGGAATATTGACTCCCATTTAATAAGTCTGCATAATATAATAAAATGTGTCAAAACCACACTACTAAACACACTGTCATAATAGCATTGTGTTTCCAGAAATAAATATTAGATATTAGAAATATCAGCACTGTGAAGTCATGGCAAACATAATAAAGTTAATAACATATTATTAAAACTACCATTTTTACCATGAAAGGCTGAATTACTGTTTGATGGATATCAATGCAAATAATTAGCAGTTTTCACATTGCTTACCTACACAGCAACAGCAAATATTTGACAACCACAGCCTAGAAAGTCTCAGTTAGTTAACAAGCAACATGACCATAATATATAAATTAATTGCATAATAACTACACAGCACACGTTGCAAAACACAGTACTGAGCAGGTGTGCAACACTGATGGGTAACTTCAGTGTGTAACCTGTATGATAACTGGCAGACAGACATACCTTGCCTTCTGCATTGGTCCTGCAATGCTACAGTACATTCATGTAAACTAAAAACTGCCACTGAACTACTCAGTTTATCATAGTATTTATGACATCAATATCTGGCATTGATATTAGTGAGAATAGAAAGATACGCATAAAAAGTTAAAAAGGCCCATTTGTACAAACACCATGACCTTTTATGATCTCAGCAACCAGGAAGGCATGGTGTACATAGTACTTAAGAGCATTATAAACATCAGATGTCTCCTACTGTATTCAACTGCAAGTGCTGAATTAACAACACATTTTGCATTTCAATAGTACACTAAGATATACTTTATCAGAAAATGCTGTAACTCGTCATACATAACAACAGAGATTAACTTGCATGACTGATAAGTATTTACCCGTCCATTGAAAAAAAAGGGTAAACATTTAAGTGGTTAGTTATAGCCTCAAAAAAAAAAAAGATAACCGAAGTTATTGGTGCTGTACTAAGAAAGCATCCAAAAGAACTGTGACAACTGCTAATGATTTGCTCTTCTTCATGGACCAGATCTGATCAGTCAATCTGTACACAAGGTGAAGTACAAGATCAGAAAGCATGCTTTACTCATAACAGGTGATCCATGTCAAAAACTATCAGATTTGTTAGCATCTACTTTTAAAGAAACAGTAAGTCGCCTACCAAATGCAAGAGCACTGAAGCAATGCATCCAGCAATGTAAGAAAAAAATAAACTGCTTTAAAAATAATGATTATCTGGATTTATGTTATTTAACACCAAAAATGACACCAGTGGTTGTAGTCACCTGAGTAATTAAGCAATTTTTGTCACTATTTCTGTTCATAGATGGGACTCTTCCTTTTTCTGAATCTAATGGAAATAGCTGCATAGGATTCATGGTAGAGTTGGATCACCTGACAAGGACAGAGTGATGCCTTAATTATATGGTGCACTTTTGGTCTGTGGTTTCAGAACTTTATGATAAGTAAGAGTTCAGTTTTTCACCTGACATGATTTTGACTGATTTTGAGAGAGAGGTTGTGAATTCAATTGCCAACATCACCAACAAGCATATTTTAACAACGGCATAACAAAGGGCTATTGGTTCCATTTCTGTCAGATTGCTTTCCAGCAAGTGCAGAAATTCCAACTGGGCTCACATTTTGGAAACAACATAGTTTTCTAAACTAGTAAAGCCACTGGCTGATGTTACTTGTGTATATCCGACTGATGTTCTACCAACCTTTCAGGATATCACATTTGATCTGCCAGACTTTAATGGATTAGGATAATTTTATGTATTCAGTATATCTGATGGAGCTTGTATAAATGAAACCAGTTTCTCTCTCTTTTTCAAGTGCACAAGGGAATAAAAGTTTATTTTTTATCACACCAGAGTACTAGTTAGCCACCCCAAGTGGGCATAACTTGCAGATTTTCATTGGTCAGTAGTACAGTACCAAAATGGCATTCATTTTCATGCTGTAATGAAATGAACTTCGATACCTCTTCTGCAGTCGGCACTGAAGCACATTAGCACTTTATTTTGGTAGAAGTTATAGCAAGCTGCTTGCTATAAATGCATCAAGAGTTTTGCTGCAGTTTTAAAAGTAGTGTAATGATCAGTAACTATCTCTTTAGGAATATCCACTCCAGAGAATAATAGCACATATTAACTGACAGTAGATTTAGCATTAGTCTCATTGTAATGGTACAGATCCTGGAAATTTTGTGATAGAGTCTACTTTCACTGAGATATAGCAAGATCTTACCAATGGCCCAACAATGTCCACAGCAATGCATTCAAATAGTGCAGGTATAATAGGCCTTGGAATAAAAAGTTTATGAATCTGGGTTGTGGAGATATTTTCTGACATTCTGGACAGGATGAATAGAATTTTTATATATTTTTTATAATTCCTTGTCAATAAAATTTTGCTAATACTCAGACCTAAGTTCTAGCCATTTCTAAGTGACTTCTAAGTACATTGCTATATGCAGGTTTCGTAATTAATGTACTTTGGCTTTGGTTCTAGTCACTGATCTGCATTGTTTTACATTACTCTTACTCATGTTATAAAAAATATCTTAATTCAAAATAAAGGAAATAAGTTCATATTGTTCTTTTATCCTTTCCCACTGTCACTTCTGTAATCTCTTTTGCTGTTACTAAGGTATCATCTTCCTACCGTGCTTTCTTCAAGTTAATATACCTAACCTATAGGTCCAATAAATGTGGATCATTTTCCACTTATTTATTTCAAAATGGGAGGTTCAGTTTCCTCTTTAACATATACTGATAACATTTCTTCCATGTATATTTTTCTCTGCAAGCAGTAACTCTAAACAAAACATGTTTTGAGTATTAATTTTTCCTCACTTATACATAGCTATTACCTAGAGTTTTCCTTTACTTGAGTTTTATTTTTTAAATTGGTAGAAATGTGCAGGACTCTGAACATGTTGTACTTTTTCCCTTTTTACTACATTAGCTACCACTTTATTATTTGCTAAATTCTCATTCTTAGTGCATACCTACAGATTAGAATCCCCACTTTTAGGATTGTCTGTATTTGATTTAGAATTCTGCTCAGGCTGTGCATTTTTCAAACCTACTAACTTCATATCTTTGGATAACTCCCCTTTAGTAACAGGTTCCTTCTCTTTAGTTCCTCTAGTCAGTTCTGTATATCTTCCTTTGTTCCCTCCACTGGCAGTGTTCCTGCAGGCAAGTCTGTCATACAACATACATTTCCTTTTCTCTATGCAATTCTTCTTCATTCCCTGTGTATGCTTCACTACCCAAAGTTACATCTTTCATGTCTGTACTTAGATTGCCCTCATAGTTTTGTCCTTAGCTTAATACCTTCTAGTGTGTTTTCTTCACATATCTGCCTATGTTAACATACAGAGTGCTCTGGTATGTTCTTATTTCAGGATTCTGCTAACTCATTAGGGTATGTTTATCATTTAGCTAAGCTGAATGTAGGACCATATGGTAGTTCAGTTTATAGCTTTCAAGTTAAATCTTTTCCTTTGTTCCAGTCTAATATTTCTAAGTGTATGTCATAAGCATGGTTCAGCTGCCCACATTTTCATTCTGAAGCACTACAACACTTTGGTGTTTGGTTTCTTCTTTGTTAAGGTTGCCTTTCTGTTTTAAATGATTTTAATATTTTGCTTCCTCCCATAGCTTTCACAGGTCTTTAAATTTAGGAAAACAGTTTCAATAATAACATCATGAGTTAGTGAATATACTATTGCTATAGGATGTATTATTTTTCCTGAGATTGTCTAAAACTGTATATATTTAATAGAACATTCTGTTTTATCTCCACAATAGTAAACTACCTCTACCTTATGTTTACTATTAAGTTTATGCTTGCACACATAGGAACATTTTACTAAAATGACCATACTTACCAGAAACTTTTAAACATTTTAGTCTCTTGCCTTTCAAAAATGCTGTGCTTTTCACTAATTTAGTCATTGCACAGTAATAGACTAGAATATATAGCTTTTGTATCTCTGTTATCACATTCCATGGG
The DNA here is from genome assembly GCF_019279795.1 of Protopterus annectens. NCBI lineage: Eukaryota > Metazoa > Chordata > Ceratodontiformes > Protopteridae > Protopterus > Protopterus annectens. The sequence goes on from NC_056728.1 coordinate 580,272,856, forward strand.
CATTTCTTTCTGATATTTTAGACACTGGCACATTATTAGCAGGAAGAATGGTCTCTACCAATATAAATTCTGGCTACATGATCTTTCTTCCCATACCTGTAACATGTTAGCTCAATTACAGGCAGATTAGGTTTCAAAGGCAATGCTGACTGGTTAACCACTGGTTCAGGTATTAATACACACATTTCAGTTTAAATTAATATATAACTATTAAAACATGCTCAAATGCAGTAATGGGATCACTTTGATTTTTCTCACTGTTGTATAGTAACATCATTGTTTTAATCTATCAACAATATGCAGTTCTCTAATGTCAGCTTTGTTGTTAGTATCAGGCTCTAACCAAATTTAACAGTATGTTTAAGATTATACGTTTGAACTTTGACCAACTTGCTGGCATTAAAGGTCCAACTGTGAAATATAACAACATACATTTCTCTCTTTACAAAAGTTCATTTATCAATTTACCATAGCCCAACTACTCTGTACCTTATATTTTCATGTATAACTTTAAAGCATTGACACTCAATTATGAAGTGAATATTTCTGCCAGTTTTCTTTTCCAGATCTCTTATGTATCATAGCATTCACACGTAACAAAGTATGACTCTGTGTCACTTTCATTGGACTGCTTCTTTAAGTATGTAGTTCTGTGACCCATCTTCAAGCTTCTGTTTCTCCTGTAACTCATTGACTGATCTATAGCCATCCTTTTCTGCACTGGGGTTCCAATTAATTTCTCCATGGCTTGCCTTGGTGTTCTAAATATTTTAATAGAAGCAAACACAGCTCTGTATTTGGTAACTGTAACTGGCTCACACAGCATTCTTTATTGTTACCTCAGTTCTTTCACTAGAGAGGAATGCCACACAAGTATACAGAGTTAAATTCCCAGAACAGGGAGAGCAGCAATAGGAATCTTTTAGTTTCTTTTCAGGTATTTAGTTATATGGCAGTGAAATAATCATTTACATGCAATAAAAACAGTAAATTTCTTCCCTTTGACACAGGTTTTCAGAAAGCTTACTTCTCTCCATTTTGGTTTATTAACAAAAATAGTAAAGGTCTCTGTTAAATTGTGAGTTAGGGATGTATCCAGTTGGCACATAATACCACTGTTTCTGCCTATATTCTCTACTAAATAAATGCAGCTTTCATTTATCATTTGTTTTATTTAAAGTTGCAAAACATTGGTTGAAAAAATATTTAATTATGAAAAAAATGGCCGTATACAGATTTCTTCACTGTGTAAACAAAAAGTTTCAATATAAATCCAACTTCTAGCACAGTAAAACAAATTTATTGCAGGATGCAAAAGAAGCTGGTTTCCACTCAGAGTACACACACCACACCTACGATTTTTCAATCTCTATAGCTTCCCATTCTAGATGGTTAGAGGCACCCTTCCTGCAAACCCTCTTCAGCCGTAAGAACCCACCTCTGGCTAAAGACAATGACAGTCTTCACTCAAACACCTGTCCATAACAGTAAGCCTTCCTTGTAAGGTTCTAACTAATTTGGTGCATAGGACAATAAGCCTTATCTTGAGAAACCATTAAATGTGTCTTGACTAAGAAAAGCCCTTCATGTATACAAACGTGTGTTACAGAACTGGACTCATAATGGCCCATTAACCATACATAATGGAATTTCAACTCTCTTGTAATTCTAAGACTGGTAAGTGCAAGCCCTGGAATTATACAGAAAAAAAAGTCTGAAAATGAAGTCTTCTTCCACAGGAATTCCTATAAAAGAAAAGAAAATAACAGTAGATGATGGAATCCCTCACTGCTGCAGTAACCACGCCCAATCTCCACCCCCCTACTCTTGTATATGTTGTAGTTGGGACATATAGTGTGGTTTTGTTTATATATTTATTGTTAATTGTGTTTTGCAAGTTCAGGACTGGTAGACTCTTCTCTCTCTTTATGGGTAAGAATGTTCAGAAGAGAGATTCACTCTGACTGCTGATGTCTCTCCTTGGGTTTGGCCAATTAACAGTTAAAGTGAATGTGTGGAAGGAAGCCATAGCTTTGTGAAACTGGGTGTTTTTTGTATCCTGGGCAGGATACAACACATATAGCCTAAAGGCTACTTACTGCAGCAGTGAGCAATTAGAACATCTATTGTTATGGGTAAGTGCAACTTATGCAACTGTACTTTCTAAAGCCAAAATATTTAGAAATATAACATTTTTTGCAATATGTACATCACATACACCATTCTGTATCCCAGAATGTAAATGCGCACACACACACACACACACACACACACACACACACACACACACACACACACACACTCGCACACATGCGCTCGCACACAGACACACATACCACAGTAGAAATGAGAGGGTATAAAAGAAATCAGGACTGGATGATGACAAACTTGCTTTTTTATTTTTTTACTGTAAAACTCATGAAACAGCAAGTGAGGATAAAACACAAAATGCATTTTTATAAAAAATATTTGGGAATTGAAATTGCTACCACAAGGAACCAAGCATTTCAACTATTTTGAAGAGTAGACAGGTTGTACAAACTGTATGGTGTAAAGAAGTGTTATTACCTAGGAACAGATAAATTTACTTTGCATTTATATTATATATATAATAAATGCCAAACAAGCAAAACATTGTGAAAGGAAACTATTTCCTTTCCCCATATTCACATGAACCTCCCGCATAACACTAACCTTAATTTGTTTGAATTGTGACAGTGTTATGGGAAGTTTTTATTAAGTTAAGGTATAGGGTATGGGTTGGGGGATGGGGCAGCATTAGTGTTAGGGTTAACACCATTACTAAAGTGGATAGGGGAACTCCGCTCTCCCCACTGACTTCAACTTTTAATCTTGTCCTAATGCCGACAAAAACATTGGTTTTATGGATGATATGGGTGGTGTTTCTTTGCCTATGTCTAGCATAGACATTAATTCTAGAAATAATATGCTTAATATATCTGTTTCTCCTTTGTCTGCAATGGAAATTGAACTTTTAGACTTGGGACTTAAGTTTATTCTGACTGATTTACCTGAAAGATATTTATGTAAGGTTGAATGTTTTAAATTATATCGCAAACTGCATGTTTTGCATTACTTTTCTTCTAGTAAGAAAGATAAAACTAATAAAGTTGTGTTTTCTAATTTTGATGAAATTAATGACTCTAATGAGTCTATTAGTGCTTTATCTTTTTATTATTGTTTTGAGAGGAATTTGAGTTTAATGCTTATAGTTTATTAAATTCAGAATGTGCTCATATAGCAAGTGCTATTATTCTACTTTATTTTAATGGTCATATTAAGGTTTTTTCTCTTGTTATAATAATGAATTTTAGATTTACTTTTCACTGCTTTTAATAAAAATGTTACTCACAATTTAACTAAAAATAAATCATTGCCTTAAAATGGCTTAGTCAAAATAAAAACATAGTTGATAAAAATAAGTAGATAGGGGTAGGAAATAGTGGCGCTAAATATTCATCAGTATTACAAAATATGTTTGGGACATATTAATGATTCTTCTGTCTATATATTAAAGACAATGATGACTTATGAATAGTTGCTTAAAGACAGTTGTGTAACCAGGGTGGGGATAAAAGGAACAGCTAACCAAGTACAAGGTATGGGCGAGGTTGTCAGCTACCGGTTAGTAATCCATGCATGTGTCTTTTTGGCATTCAGAAATCAATGCTGGCATTGCATTTGTGGTTAGCAGAACTAACATACTTTAATGCTTCATGTGTGCAATATACTGTAGTAACTGCAGTGTGCTACTGTTTAAAAAGGAGAGAGGGAGAGTTTTTTTTCTTTTTTTTTCTTTTTTCTATGAGTAAGTCCCATCCTGGGACTTCAGTGCTGAACCACTTTTGCACTTTGTGTGCCTGTGGACTGTAACAGCTCTTTGCTCCAATGTGGAAAATGGAAGATGAGGTTTTTTTTCAGTAAGTTCCATCCTGGGGCTTCAAAACTGAAATGCATTTGCACTCTGAATGTGGTCTGTAGCAGCCGCTTATTTAACAAGCAGCTGCTACAGTTTAAAAGAATTTTTTTTCTTTGTGTGTCTGTTTTTTTTTTCAATAAGTAGAAAATGAAGTGCTTAAGTGCTGTGCATGTGGAGTCTTTTTTTCCAAAGGAACAGAGGGAGATACTAAATCAGGAGGTGGTACTGGGAACCAGAATAGCTTGCTAATCCTCAAATAGGATTCATTAAGGTACCATGATGTATACACCTCCATGTAGCCATCGCTGTACCTTTTCCCAATTCAGCAGCCACCATAACAAGGTGCTGCATAGTCCTTTGCCACAAAGCCATGAAGCACCACATAGGGCTGGTCCTGTGACCATGCTAAATGCTAATGAGGCATTCCATAGGAGAAAGGCATATGCTAATTAGCTATGTGTTCTTTCCCCTAGAACTGCCTCCAGGAGGGCATCTACATGGCAGCGTGATTCAAGAAATAACTTGTATGTGTTGTCTGTGTAGATCAAGATGGTTGTCTGCATGACACTGCAGCCTGTTTAGCATGAGCTGTACAACTCATGCTAGGTCCTTTAATGCATCTCTGGGCTCTTCTTAAAGACAATCATATTTTAACTGAGAAAGATGTTGAAAATATTTTTTTTAATATATTTATACTAAAATAGCTTCTTCTTATTGTCTTCCCAAAATACATAAATCTTTTTTGGATTCCCCTAGTTTTCCTATTAATTCTGATCAAGGCTCCATTTTTTGGTAATTTAGATACACTGATTAGCCATTATTTAATGGAACAGATTGAAGAGCTTCCCTCCTTTATTAGAAACTCTATTCACTTATTGCATAAACTTTCAGGATTGGTTTAGTCTAAGGATATTGATGTTGTGAGTCTATATACTAGTACAGAAAGTACTTCAGCATTTTTTAGGTGACACCCCAAAAACTCAATTTTTGCTGGTCTTGATTGGCTTTTGCAATCAACCTAAAGGCAAAGTCATGGGTGGCTCATGCTTTCCAGCCTATGTATATTTATTTATGGATCGGTTTAAAAGAGAATATTTATGTACCAATTCATTTTGTCACAGTAAGTGTTATACTACTTTTACTTTATTGACAATTCGATATTTATTTGTGAGGGGTATATCAATTCTGTTTCTGAAATCGTTAATGCCCTTAATAATAATAGATTTGGAATTATATTCAGTTATAATGTTCACTCTGATTTGATTAATTATCTTGATCTTACTTTAACTCAGACTATTTCTAAGTGAATGGCTAGTAAGTTGTTTTATAGGTTCATAGGTTCATAGGTTCATACTAGGCTATCTGCCGTAGGGCATTTATAAGCCTAGCCAGAATGTGTTTGGCTTTTGCCACCCATTTTAAATTAATTTTGCTATGCCCTTTTTCGAGGTTAGTATACTGTGCCTCTGTCTAACAGTGACACAGAAGTGATACCCGGGGTAAACCTATGATCTCCCATCCACTCATCAAGATTCCTCTTGAAGAGAGTCAGTCAGGGACTCTGCCTAACCTGGACTGGGATTTTATTTCAGAGTGAAGGGAGCCTCTGGGTTATGAATCTGTCGCTCCAGCATGTCCTATTTATTTCAGTGCTGAGGTTCAAGTCTCTTGGGCGCCTAGCTCGATGGGATTTGGATTTTCTGAGGTGCAGCATGTCCATTAATTCCGGGTTGGACATGGCTTTATACGTCACGCACAGATCGCCTCTGAACAGGTGGTATGCCACTGAGTAGAGCTGGAGTTTCTTTAACCGGGCAGCATATGGCATCTGTTTGAGCCCTTTGATCCTCTTGGTGAGGTACTTTTGGGGTCTTTCCAGTTGCTGCAGGTGTCTGGTAAGGTACATCCCAAAAGGGGCATTGTACTCAATTATGGGCCTGATGAGGGATGAGTAAAGAGGCACAATGACCTCCCCTGATCTAGATGTGAATCCCTTCATGATTAGGTGGGCTATATAAAATGTTTTTCTAACCATTTTGGCCACGTGGTTGTCAAATGAGAGATTGCTATCAACCTGGGTCCCCAGGTCCCTAATTACTTCTTCTGTACTTAATGGATTACCACCTATTTGGTAATTTGTGGGCACTTTGTTTTTGCCAAAGGGGATGACTATACACTTTTTGGCATTTAGCTTGAGGCCATGGCCCTGGCACCATTTGTCTGTTTCTATGAGGCCCTTTTGGAGGATGCTTGTGTTGGCTGGAGAGTCGATTATGGCACCCAGTTTGCAGTCATCTGCGAACTTGGTCAGCCACAGTCCTTCCGTGTTGGCTTGTACCTCCGAGAAATATATACATAACAAGAGAGGTCCCAGGACTGAGCCTTGTGGGACACCACTTGTAACTGGTTTGGAGTCTGACATGGCTCCAGCAATTCTAACCATGTGAGTTCTGTCCTTGAGCCAGTTTGCAATCCATATAGTGACATAGGGGTTTATATTTAAGCTAGTGAGCTTATCTATAATGCCCGAGTGGGGTATTGTATTGAAGGCTTTTGCGAGGTCCAGGTAGGCTGTGTGGACCACCTTCCCCTCTTCAATGGCCTTGGTGACTGTTTCAAAGAAGTCAACCAGGTTTAAGAGGCAGGATCTGCCCTTAACAAAGCTGAACTGGGTAGGATCCAGTGTCTGTAGGTCCCCAATATCTTTATTTATGAGGTCCATGATGATCCTTTCCATAGCTTTGCAGACCAAGCTAGTCAGACTTATGGGGCTATAGTTTCCAGGATCCGTTGAGGCACCACCTTTATGGAGAGGGACCACTGTTGCTGGACGCCACTCGTTGGGCACATATCCTGTAGTAAGGCTGAGACTGAACAGTAGTTTTACATTTGGGTTTAACTCTTCTTGGAGTTCATGTAGGACGCAGCCCGGGACACCATCTGGTCCCACTGATGCTGTGTTTTTTGCTTTGGAGAGGGCGGCTCTTACCTGAGCATCTGAGATGTCAGGGGGGCAGCACTCTGCTGGGATAGATATTTGCCCTTTTGGTGGGGAGGGGGGGGAGTTTGCGCTGAACCTGTCAGCTAGGATGTTGGAAATGTCTGTGGGTTCAGTGTATTTTTTGTCATTTTGGACTAATTCTGAGCATATCTGGCAATTACCACCCAGGTTCCTAACATAACTAAAGAAAGCCTTGTGATTATCCTTAGTGTCCTGTGCAATTTTTCTATCAAAGCTGGCCTTAGACAATTTTATGAGTGCCCGTAGTTTTTTGCTAATACTGATCAGTGATGCCTTCCCTTTTTGGGATTTTGCTCTATCATTTAGTAGCTTCCTCCTTCTATTGTATAGTTTGTTTATGGCTGGGGTCCACCAGACAGGACGTCTGCCTTTGGAGGATTGGGTCTTGGTTTTATTTGGGATCGCATGATCCATGCATTCCTGAAGGTGTTCATAGAATGCGTTTATAAAGGATTCTGCGGTCTGGGCCGTATTTTCCACAGGCCGGGGGCTTTGAAGGATTCCACCTCGGTTTTGAGGAGTGTGAAATTTGCTTTAGAGAAGTTTTTCACTGTGGTTTTCTGGGCAGGGGTGGGGTCAGGATGTGAATATCCAGTGAGATTAGTTTATGGTCTGATCTTACCAGTGAGGGATACACTTCTGGTCTGGAGCATAGAGTCCCCATGTTGGTGATGATCAGGTCCAGTATGTTTTCCCCTCTTGTGGGAGTGGTAACAAGTTGTTCCATAGCATTTGAGTTTATAAATTCTAGGAACCTTTGGGCTAGGGTGTTGGAGCTAGAGTAATGCTCCCAGTCTATGTTTGGGTAGTTGAAGTCGCCCAATATAATGGTGTTTGGAGAGACCTTCATATTTTCCAGTGTTTTCAGAAAGGCCGAGTGGGGTTCCTGGATTTGGGAGGGTGGTCTGTAGCAGGCTATAAACTGGAAGGCAGTTTTACCCACTGTTAGTTGCACATGGATAGTCTCTGATGCTTCGTGCTTTGCCACCAACCTGGAGGTGTGGGTATCTTTGAATATCAATACTCCCCCTCCTTTTGTGGTTTGGTCCAAGTTTTGTGGCCAAAAAGCATGGTATGAAGTATAACCTGGTAGTGCTGGGGTGCTCTCGGGAGTCCTGAACCAGGTTTCTGTTACTGCACAGATATCGATGTTCTCCATGCTAAGGAGAGTTTCGAGTGCGTGCATCTTGAGGTTTAGACTTCTGGCGTTGAGTAGCATTACTCTTAGTTTCTTATCCCTTGTGATACCTATGGAGGTGGGTTTATCTTTTGAGCCTTGCCTAAAAAGGCACTATGGGGGTAGCAAAGAGCCTTTGCCAATATCCGAAAGCCCAGGGGTGACAGGTTATAAATCTAGTTGTTCTATCAATTATTTATTTGGTAATATCTTTCATCTAAATTGCCTGTTATCTTCTCTTCATACGAGTGAATTTCTGAGGACAAGAAAACTATTCTCTGCAAGTAAGTTTTTCTTTTCTTTGTCTGAAATCTTAAAATTGTTGAATATATTTACAAAATTGTGTTATTCTATGAATAATGTTGTTAAAGCATATTGAGAAGCCTGCATTACTTCTAGATCTGATTTATTAGGTTACCCTGATATGTAAAGGAAATTATTGGTTAGATATGGAACCCCTAAACAATATACCTAACTGCAGATGTGTTTGTTTCACAATTTAATGTTTTCTAAAATTAAATTGTTTCTGTTATTAATAAAAGCTGGGATAGTTTTAAAATGGATACTAATCTTGATGGTATTTGTGTAATTGTCCTCTGTTTCCTTGTCAGTGGGTAGAAATCAATTGCCTTGGATCAAACATATATAACACAGATTTTTTTAGACTGTTATCATAAGTTTTGCAGTGTCACTCCATAATTTAGTCTGATACAGTGATTTTGCATTTACTGTGTATTGACTTTATACCTGTGTAAAATCACCTTTTTGGATTGACTGTAAAATATTTCATGAGATACAGGTTGCACAGATGACATATTATAAAATAATGCTCAATATACTAAAGATATAGAAGTTATGATCAAACCTTCATTAAACTAAGCACTGGGTCATATTTTTGACAATGGCTAATAATCAAGGCTCAGCATTTTATATTCATTTTCTTGAAGACTACAGTCTTGCAGTTTGCAGAGTCATTATTTACCATCATCCTTCTAGACGCTTTTTATTAGCATCTCTGTGTGAAATCACAATAGGAATAAACTTCATAAAGAAGTCACTCTGGCAGTTAGCGACATGGGATGTTCAGCATGGCATTCTGAAAATGTAGGTTCAACATGTTAGAAAATGGCCAAGTTACAAAAATATTGTTGAGAAAAAGTTAGAAAAGGGGGGGGGGGCATATCTGCTTTTTAACATCAGATAGAAAATTGGAAATACTGCTGCTGCTATGGGTGTTTATCACATTGCCAAATTCTTAATTTATTGAATACCTGATCTTCAAACCCTAATTGTCAAACTACCTATTCAGTGAATAACTTAATCATAAGTGGAATTCATCTAAAGATTTTACTTGGCCAACACTGTTAAAGGTAAGCCTTTTTATGTTTTTAAAGAGGGGGCTGTGCCCCCTATACCACCTGCAAATTAAATATACCAACTCCAAAATCACACTACAATGAGGTAATAGGTACATCACAGCCAATCGTATTGCCAGTCATGCACCATTTTTTTCAGGATGGCCAAGTAAAATCTTTCGATGAATTCCACTTCAATGATTACATTGTTCACTGAATAGATAGTTCAACAACTACGGTTCGATGGTTAGGTAGTCAATAAATTAAGAGTTTGATGATGTGATATAGACCTGTACTACTACTACTAATAATAATAGCAACTACAGCTTGTTTCAGTTCATTATTATTTACCAAAGATCATTCATAGATAAGGTTCAGATAAGTACCTAATCAAACAGTAAAAATTCATGCTCTGATAGAATACAACCATTGAGTTCATTTAGACATCCCCAAAAAGTTATGTCAAAGTCCCAGAATGTACAGCATGTAGATGCTAAGAAAGCACTGCCAGAAAAGAAAAAAAAAATGCAAATTATCACATGCAAGTCAATCATACCTCCTCAATTTGTAGAATGTTCTTTTACCTTAAGGCTATTGGAACCCATGTTCATAGTATCTCCAAAAAAAGGTGCTAAACTTAAAGTTTGTGCTTTATCCTGTTTAGGGTTGAAGCGGAGCTGCAGCCTGTGGTGGTAAGAAGTGATGGACATGAGGTACAGGTCCAGTACTGGATGGAAGGCTGGTCCGTCAAAGGATACCATTAAGTGTTTGCTCGCACATCCTATGTATAAATCTTTCTGTGATATCTGTTTTATGCCATTTAGAGTTGCAGAGCCTATTTTGGAAAGCAATGGGAGTAATAAAGGCATTCAGACTTGGATGGGACTCTAATCCTTAATAGGACAGGCGCCATGCTTGTTTAAACACCAACACATAACTAAAGGCAGTTTAAAGGTGAGCATAGCATTTCTGATAGCGTGTCTTTGCGTGGAAACCAGAGCACTTGGCAAGAATCAATATAGCACAGGGAGAACATTCACACCAAATCAAAGCCAGGTTGGAAAACCAATAGCAATGCTAACAATTTCATCACTGTACTGCCCTGCTTATTATATTAAAATCTAATAATAACATGACCACTAGCCTCTCTGTGATAAGATCAGTATATGAAAACATAATATGTCTAATTACTTTTGAGGGACCCAGCCTAGTTAGGCTACTTCAGGAATCATATGCTGTCAGGTCTATATTCAATGTATTAGTAGGCCTGCCATACTGCAACTGATTTTGAAGCTTGGAAATTGTTAGAACTAGGAATATTATTGATTTAGTCTATAATTCTTTTGAGGGTAAGATGGATATTTCACACTCCTCAAATTACCCCAGTCAAATTGCTAAATCAAATCTGAAATTATTTTTAGTATTCTTCCCAAACTGCTTCACTCCCTAGGCCTTCAATTCCTCAAGTTAAGAGAACTTTCCTTCAGCTCCAGTGCTTTAGTTCTAGTGTACTAAGTCACTGGTCATCCTTTTTGCAGTGTACTGAGTCACTGGTCATTCCTTATGTAGTATTGAGTCACAGGTCATTCTTATGTGTAGTGTACCTAGTCAAGCACTTTTGTAGCAAAAAAACAAAAAAAGAAAGAAAAAGCATTGTCTACCAATCACACAAAATGTTTAACTCCTCATTTTTATTTTATTTAGTCTCAGGTTTATTTGGTAGTTAGACTGCTTTTTCAGATCTTTTTTCATTGATTACCTGGGACTAACAGGCAAGGTATACACAATTTAGACTGAAACTCTGCCCCCGGCAGACTAAATGCAGATTAAGGAGCAAGAAAAATACAAGCATTGTTCTGATGCTATGTAAACGTGAAGACACATACATTGAATCAGGTTACACATATAGAAAAGGCACTGAATTAAGTTACAGATATAGAAAAGGCATTGCATAGGGTTACAGATATAGAAACATACCAGATGTAAGTAATTATCAGAGTAGTGATTATAGCAAAATATAAACAGGTCAGATGCAAAGCAAAACAACTTGAATAATAGAGCAGAACAGTGCTTACAAGATATGCATCAAATTAGCAAGGTGTAAGTACTCAGGTAACCTGTACAGAGTAGTGATTATTGGTTAGGCAGAGTACATACAGTAATCAGAGCTGTGGGCAGTATAAAATACGGTCTGTTCATGCAGGGCCGAGAGTTCAGATATGTTTACAAAACAAGATGTTTATATGAGTACTGTGCATGATAAGGTAGCAATTCAAAATGACCTTATGTACCAGAAGAATCAAGAAAACATATTTAAACAGCTTAGTCCATGCTGTATGGTAGTTACTGCATAACCGGAAAACAGTGTCAGCATGCCTTTATACAACACATGAGCAAACACTTTGCCAAACTGTACTGCAGTCATTGCTAACAGAATAACAGTTAAATGAACATATGACAGTGAATAACAGGGGATCCATGCATAATATCTGATACCATGACAATTGCTCATCAGTGTGCTTATTGCATAGCAGAAGAAATAGACATTAGGAGATACAATTAAATGTTCGGTTAATTTGGTAATAATTCATGACTAGGTGTGGGTGATGTTTGGTTTATCCATAGCTGGCAAGGTTTGATCATAAGGGTGGAGCCTGATTGACCAAACCAAAAAATGGTCACAAGTAAAGAAGCACTGTCCACCCTCTAGAATAGATTATTGCTATTATATAATACATTATGAAAAAAGGGAAGAACGTATTTATGATGGATTACATTAGCATACTCAAAATTTATTATAGAACAGTAAACAAACAGAGAAATGTACACAGGGGTAAGCATAGGACTTCTGACATAAGCAGTTGCAGGGGATGCATGGATGAGTTGTACTGGGATTGACCATTGTAGTGTAGTAGAAGGGAATGCTGTTTCAGAATTTAATCAAAAGGACGATGAAGACATTACTGTCTGAGGCACATTTGTGTGAAGACAGCAAGAAAGGGTTTGGATATGTTCAAGATTAAAGGTTACAGTCAGGAATTCAGAGATTAAGTGTATGTACAAAATATTAAGAGTTGAGGGTGTAGTACCATAAGAAAAGAGTGCAGACCAAGAATTCAGCTCTGTCTATCAATAGGAGCTAATCAACTCATTCACATATTAGGCCATGATGCATGTGTCTGGAGGAAGCAATATGGATGTACATCTGCCAAGAGAATTTATTAAAATTATTTGATGAGGCAAGAGCAGCTGTGGGAAGGACATATTTAAGATGAGGGATATAAACATATTTAGCTATGTAGGACAATGATGTAGGCAGTGAGAAATTTGGTAGGATCAAACCCAATAAGACCCTGAAGTATGGAACAGTTTCTATTTTGGTGTTGAGGTTAATGAACAGAGGTAAATAAGAGATGCATTCTGAATCCAATTTGCGCTTTAGACAGCATAGACTTAGCACCAAATTTCTGGAATGAAACAGATGCAAATATTGATTAGGCCTTTGTGGAGCTGAGTACTAATACTGTTTGAACTGGTAAGAACCTGATAAGGCAGCATAATCTGCAGAAGGAATAGAAAACACTTGAGGTAGATCAAATAGTAGATAATAGCAATGGTTAAAAGGAGTGCATCATGTTAGGGATGGAAGCCGAGGTATTATTAATCTTTGCAGACAAAAGTCTGCTTGAAAGGCAATTAGTAAGTCACAGGTATGGGCCACAAAGAAAGTGATCTTCTCAAGGCTGCAGGTGAGCAAAGAATTGTAGACAGACATAAAGATTTTTAAGGTTAATGGACCAGACTCTAGTAAGTTTACCATGTCCATGTTTTAATATGTGGTGTCCAAAGGTCTAGAAGGGCAATAGAGAAGTTCTGTTGGCAGTGAGATACATTTCCTGGTTTGCATCATTACACTTAACATAAAACATTAGGAAAACAGAAACCATGTTATTTGGGACATCTAAACAACTATCTCAAGTCCCTGAAAACTGATGATTTGATAATCAATATTTTCAGGTAATTTACCTTCACTAAAGTAATTTAAATAAGTTGTTTTTCACCTGATCAACAGCTTTTCTTGTCTTTTCTTCACACAGTACTGATGTTCATTCTAAACCAAAAAAAGTATACAAATTCTATTTCATTAACATAGATTCAGTAATTTATTTTATTTTATTTTACATTTGTTGACCAGGCTAGTCTAACTGGATATATGTCCATTTTCAGTAGAGGCCTGCGGAGAAAAGCTCCACATAAGCAAAATTTACAAATTCAGGTACAGATAAATAATTCTGTAACAACTTAAGGTACAGTACTATTTTGAGCTGAAGAATACACATTTTATATAGACAAAAAATATTATTAAAGGAGTAGAGGATAGGAAACAGATAGAGCAACAAACTATTTTAAAGTGGCACACAATAAGAAAGAGAAGTGAAGAAAAAAACACAAATAAATGTAGCAGCTCAAGGAGCAGTATTTAGCAGAGTTATACCATTTATCCTATAGGAGCATAGTAACTTAAGGGAAAGCATGTAGTAGGAAGTAAAAAGAAAGTTTATATGGATGTTTTTATGTGCTAAATAGATTACTGCTGCTTGTTAAGCAAGTACACAGTTAGAAAAGGAGTATGTGAGTGCAACTGTTAAAAATACTAAAAATAAAAGTACAGGTGAGACTGGAGAGAGTAGTAATCCAAATTGCTAATGGTAATTTTATTAAAATCTGGTGTCAGGCACACAATCACAAAATGTGGTCTTCTGTCTGCCTTAGAAAGTGCAGTTCAGTTTGTAAATTCAGGATCCTTCATAGATTGCAGTAGACTCCAAATTATATTAAAAACATAGATTCATGGTTATGTTCTCTAATTATGTTTACCACTGCACTGTTCTCACCAAGAAAGGCATTTTACTAGTTATGCTAAGAGCTAGTTTATCCTTTTCTTTTCAATTCTTAACCTCTTTAAGTTCATTCTTTAAATATAAATGTTACTCCCAAGCCTTTGCTTATCTGATTTCCATCCTATTAGCTTTATCACCTGCACATATTAATTGGAATATTTTATAGAAACATTCCTGTACTTGGGACCAAAATTATGCACCTTAACTGAATAGGAAGAGTGGGTTAGATGAGGTGCATGCCCTGGATGCCAGGTTACACAGAGAACCAAAGAAGGTGTATTTATTTTTTTTATAAATAAAAAAGAAAAAGCTTGTTGAGCTTTTTGCCTTTTCACAGCTACTTGCTCCCTGGCCTACCCCTTCTATATTTCAAACAATTGCCTAGTGCATATCATTGCATTCTACAGACGGTACACACCTGACTGTAAACAGGTAGACTTTTGATTGGAACAGCCACACACCTAAAATGTCCTCTCATCTCATTGTTGTTTTGAATTCTGGCATGAGGGGGCATTGTTGACTGACTGGGGTTGTAGTAGCAGCTGACAGCTATGAAACCCATTGCTGTTTAAATTAAATTGTTGGAGTCTTAGACAACAGTGCTTGCTTCAGTGATCTTTATGTGATTGTTTCTTAAAATACTCAGCCGTCAACCAGTTCCACACATAGAAAGTTAGTACACAGGGCAGGTTTAGTACTGCAGATGCACTTGTTTGGGCATTAGTACCTGGCACACTTGAATATGGCAGGTGAAGAGAGGAATAAAGAGCAACAGTACAGAAAACAGGGAATAGGAAATGGAGCACAGAAGGCAAGAGTGACACTGAGTCTCTGTGGACTATGCTTGTTACAGCCTTTAAACAGCATGATCAGTTGTCTACTATACACAGCCTGAAGGTGATGTGGATGCTACTACCATTAATGAAATGAGGCAAAGGAACCTACATCTGTTTTCTACCAAGCACATGTTCTGTTCCTGTATCACACAGCTGCATTTTGCGCATTGCCATTGTTACTTTATTTACAGCATTATCAACTGTTTTACGTAGAAAGAGAGGAGGTTATGTCTGTACTAGGACTAAGAAAGTAGGACAGAGTAAC
This sequence comes from Protopterus annectens, assembly GCF_019279795.1. NCBI lineage: Eukaryota > Metazoa > Chordata > Ceratodontiformes > Protopteridae > Protopterus > Protopterus annectens. Next base: position 580,288,352 of record NC_056728.1, read on the forward strand.
CTTAATACATTTCTACATTGCTTTGTAGGGTAAGGACACAGCAAGTTGATTCCCTAGACAATTGATTGAGTTGCTTTTTCCTAGCTTTTGCTTCATGTGCAGATTCTATCCTGGTGCATTGAAGCAAATCAGAAATTTTACATCTATTTCTTAAAATTTTAAGAAGCTACCATGGAAGATGCTATTAAATATTTTAACTCAACCTTCTTACATATCTTGACCATACAAGCTCCACCCAGCACTGTACGAATAAAAGCTAACTTTGCCCCTTGGCTAAGCAAATAAATTAGATCCCTATTAAAATGAAAGACGAAGCCTGGGAAAATTGGCATAAAATTAAATCTCAATCTGCTAAACAGAAGCTTAGAAATAAAGCAAAGAGACTAGTCAAACAGATTAAAAGAAACTACTACCATAACATCCAAATAAAATACCAAATAACCCACAAAAGTTCATGACAACTATAAACATCATACTGTCTCCAGGTAACACCAGTGCACCTTCCCCATCTACTACTAACAACTCTGACAGCATAGCCTCCCAATTCAATAAATACTTCACTGAAATAATTTTTAGCTCTGGCCAAAAATTTCAGCCACCCCTCCCTACTCCATATAGGTCTATACCACATATTAATAACGCCTTATCCTTGCAACCTGTCTCATCTCACATGATCAAAAAACTGCTAAAAAAATAAAACCCACTACCCTTGCAGTTGACAGACATCCAGCTACCTTAGAACTGCTGTTGATGCAATTGCCTACCGAGTATATTTCCTTATTAACAGATCCATATCCAAGCAGCAAGTCCCTGCTATTTGGAAAGTCGCTCACATAATCCCCTTACACAAAGGTGGCAATTCAACAGGGCTGTGAAATTATCAACCAGTTGCTATTCTATCTCCCTTAGCCAAGATCCTTGAGAGATGCATACACATACAACTTATAGACTACTTATTCGCTAACAAACTTTTATCCAATACCCAGCATGGATTTCGTCCCCACCATACTACAACCTCTGCTCTAATGTGTTTCACTAATACGGTTGATCATCACAGAAATAATGACAAATTTATATCCTCCATCATTCTTGACCTGTCAAAAGCCTTCGATATGGTTTCACATACTAAGCTTATTTCAGTACTCATTGATCTAAACCTGAGCAAATCCACTCTAGCCTGGTTTAAAGACTACCTAACTGGCTGCCAACAAGCAGTTAAATGGAAACAAACTCTATCTCCCCTTCTACCTGTTACTCTGGGAGCCCTCAAGGCTCTATCCTAAGCCACCAGCGTTTCACACTGTTTACTAATTACCTCCACATTTCACCCTTACATGCTTTGGGTGTGCAGTACACAGATGATTCCATGCTAATATGTGCTGCTTACTACTTACACTATAACTTATAAATCAGGCCTCTTTTTCAGAAGTTGAAGCACAGCTAACTAGTGCCCAACTAATTCTAAACCCTAACAAAACCAAGCTCATGCTTTTCCAACCTACAAAAAAACACCATCCCCCCACTCCTGTTAGCATTTTATCTATGAATAATACCATAATTACACCCACATTTGATACCAGGCTTTTGGGGTTAGAGATAGCAACATGAGATTTGATATCCATATTGCCCAGACATTAAAAGAAAGCGCACAAAAACTTGGTCTACTGTATAGAACTAAATAATATCTTGCAAATACCACAAAAGCAACCATTTCACAAACACATCTCATCTCAACTCTTCTCTATGCCTCCCCATTTTAAATAACCTAAGGAAAACTAACCTATGAAAACCAGACTCATGTTATAACAAAATTGCCAGGTTTGCCACAGACTCTCCTTTGAGGTCACATCACTGCACAGCTCTCAAGCACCTCACCTTCCTCAACTTCTACTATGTAATCAACTTTTCATGGCCCATAGAATCCTTACTCAATCAGAGAATACTCCTGCCCTTAAAAATCTCCTACACCCTTACTCCACTCATCGTCTCCTCCGCTCTCGCAACATATCCTTAATAAATGTAACCAAGTCCAACAATACTGCAGGGGACACCCTGTTCTCAGACTATATAGCTAAAATCTGGAATACTTTACCTACTGATATAATACCTACTACCAGCCTATCCAATTTTAAACAAAAACTCAAATTTCATTTATCCAAAACAAAACTATGCTCTTGCACTAGCCCAGGCTAGTTTTCTGTCTTCCAGTGCTATCAGCTTTGATACTAAAATACAAATACCAAAATTAATATATCCTGGGCTTGATATCTATAACCCTGTGCACACAGCATCTAATGATTTTTGCCTATAAATATGTTACCAAACACTTTTTACTTTGTAAATTCTCTTCAGATAGTGTTTGTTGTCATTTTTATGTGCAGCCTGTATATTTAAGATGTACATAATTACTTTTACTTTATTGTTTTCATGTAAATAGTATACAACCTTGTTTATGTATATGTCAACATTTTTCTCTTTGTATGCGGAGGTGTTCTCCCCAGGCCTCCACTGAAAAAGGACTTATGTTCAGATGGAATTTCCCAGTAACAAATGTAAAATAAAAAAAATAAAATAAATATATTTACTTAATTTTAGTAACTATTATAGAAGGCTTATATTTACTTTTCATTTTATGTGTCACTTTCTGATTTAGAGAATTCTAGATTTCTTATGTATTGAATGCAAGATTTGTTATTTACTAAGTAAACAATTTCTCATTTAGGAAGTAAATGATTTCTTATTTGGTGAGTACATGATTTGAGTACAATATTTTTCATTCAGTGAATGCATTATTTCTGATTCAGTGAGTACAAAATGTGCCTTTAAAAGTTAACCTGATGCTGTCTGATCAAAATGGAGTTATAAATACAAATGCTTTTTTGGGGGTTGCTATCCCTGTTAGGAGCTGTGCAGCTTTAAAATTCTTAATAACCATTTATTTAATCTTTCAAGTCCATTTTCTAAGCAAAAAAGTTCGTCATAGCCCACTGTATACACCAGTTAATGAGTATTTCAGATTTCTGTAGTTATTGGGCCTGTGTGGTTAGACATCCCATTACTGTCTTTTGATCACTGTTAAAGTCATTTTATCATAATGTGCTATGAGATAGTAAACATGTGAATTACAGTGCTTGCTTTGGAATCCATTAACTTACTGTGAAGATTTAATTCTTGAATACTGATAATTTTTTGCATGTGCCATACACCTGCAAGTTGTTAGCTTAAAGTTGGCCATTTTGAAAACACCACAGTACCAAAATTATTGTGCTCATTATTTAAATAATAGAGAACATTGTTGTTATGTCACCTGTCTGCACTTTTGAACATTTCTGTATGTGTGTATGTATAGATTTCTGCTTCTCTGTTCATAGAAAATAGAAGGCAAATGGGCCATGTGGCCATTTAAGCCTTGCTAGTATCCACCTTCAAACCTTATCTCACTTTTTCAAAGGGAGTTAGACCAGTCATGCTGGTGATGAATTTGTGAATAACCATCCAATTTCTACTCCTTTTTAAAAGAAGATAGTGTGTCACATTGCTTGAACTTAAATGGAAAGTTTGTTCCAGAGAAGGGGTAGTCATTGTCTCCTCTCTCCTCGCTGTGATTTGTTTATTTTGCTGAAGCAGATCCAGATCTCTGGTCCTTGTGTTCACTGGTCAGTTTGTGTGGACATAAAAGAGGTCTCCGAATGCTAGATCCCTAATGACCCAAAAAGTAAAGAATAGATCACCACTAAGGAGTCTAGTAGGATACATCCAAAAGGGGTAATTGTATTCTATGATGGGACTGATCAGTGCAGAATATTGAGTAGTAAGGACTTCTTTGGATCAAGAGGAAATACCCTTTGTAATCAGTTGCACCACACAGAAGGATTTCTTAACCACTGTTGCAACTTTGCTGCAACATGATGATCAGAATAAATGGAATTATCCACCCATGTTCCAAAGTGTCTGTGAAGATATGTGAAGGCTGCCAGCCTAGCTAGATAGGATTTTGTAGATAATTCTGTCATTTGTAAATATTAATGTAAGCTACATGCTTGTTCTCTTAAATGTAAGAAAATTATGGTAAATGCTGAACTTCAAAAATGTAGTCACATTGCACTCTGCTAGAGGAAAGCTGATAAGTCAAGCATTGTATAACCGTTTGATCTCAAAACTCAGAGCCAAGATGTCTGGATGAAGGAATTATTGCTATTATTTTGAGACCAGAGTTAATTGCTAGAATTTGAATGTATAATAACTTTTTTTGCTGTAACTTCCTGACCAGGTGCAAGATTGAAAGGGCTGCTAAACTTTGAGCTTCTGTTAGCCTGGGAACGAGAGAAAAAATGATGTTATCTGAAATGAGCCAGTAGTACTGTGTTATCAATTTAAGGACAGAGAGACTCAGAACATTTTTGCATTTGTCTTCAGAACATCCAACATCACCAGCACTGTCTTGCTCTATATGTAAGTTTATTTTACAACTGTGTTTGCTCTTAGATATAGCTAGGAAATAGGAAGATTAGACTAGTTGTTTTCTGTACTGATGTTAGAACTATTCTACTGTATTATTTTAAACATTTTCCTGTGATTTCTGAACTCTTGACAAGCACTGTGTAATAAGAAGTATTGTCTTGTGTTTTTTATTATGTATTATTAACTATTTTTAAACCTTTCAACTGTGGCTGTTTTGTACAGAGATAATTTAAGCTCTAGAGTACACTGTGTGTATATAGTGATACTGTACTAAGCCACTCCAGTAAGCCTTGCTGTTCAGTTACACTTACCATTTGGATAATAATATTGCACATTATTTATTTATTATTTATTTACATTTGTTGACCAGGAGAGTCCGACTGGACGTAAGTCTGTTTTCAGCAGGGGCCTCGGGAGAAAAGCTCCACATTCAAATGTTACAGACATTATACAATTTGAGAAACATATTTTAAAATATAGTCATTGTTACAGCTGTAGAACATAATACAATATTAAAAAAAGTTGTAAAACAGCTGTAGAACATAAATATAAGTTTAAAACATAGTGACAGATGTTGAGCATAGTTACAGATGTAGAAAATTCATCAGTAGACAACTGAAACAATGTTGTTTGTTAGGTACATAACAGACATTATCAATTGTTGCAATAAGAAGTTCTTACTGTATGGTAAGTAGCTAGTTTAATGAGCAAATGAGCTTGCTATAATCAAGGTAGTTAGTGGGGTGCAGAGACAGGTAGTGGGTGGGAGGAGTGGCTGCTTTTAGAGGGGGAGTTGCAAGGGCATATTCTGCAAGTTTTATGTGTGCTTTAGTAAAGATTTGAAGTGGGTGCAAGATGTTACAGAGCTAACTGAGGGTGGGAGGGAGTTCCATAATTTGGCTATAGTGCAGGAGAATAATGCTTCTTTAGCAGACAGCAGAGTTATTGGCTCTTGTGACCTGTAGGAGGTTTTTATTGCTGGATCTAAGTGGTCTGGTGGTAAGGTACGGTTGGAGTAGATTCTGAAGGGATGGGACTTTTAGTGGATGGTTTACTAGTTTGTTAGCGAGTGTGAGTTGGTACCATTGAAGGAGGTGACGGAGCTCTAGCCAGCCCAGTTCTGCCAGTGAAAGACAGTGGTGACTGCAGTAGGATGCCCCTGTGGTGAATTTGGCGATTTTGTTGTAGTAGGTTTCAAGCTTATTTAGATCGCATTGTCTTAGGTTTGTATATATTGGAGAGGCGTAAAGTGAGATTAGGTGAGAATTTGCTACTGAGATCTTTGCTGTTTTGGTAAGTAGTTGCTGATTTCTATATAATGCTCCTAGTTTTTTGTGGACTTTTTTAATGGTCATTGATATGTGAATGTCAAAGTTCAGTTTATTGTCTATTTACACTCCTAGCAATTTGCTGCGTTTTGTAGGATGGATAGTGGTGTTGTCTTTTACTGTGATGTTAAAGTGAGAGAGGTTCTGGGTAAGTTCGGTGGGTTGGAAGATTAGTAATTTAGTTTTGTTTGGGTTGAGTATTAATTGGGCATCAGATAACCATGTTTCAACAGAGGAAAAGGCATCCTGTGTGACTTTTTGCAGTTTGGGTAGGGAGTGGGCTGAGCAGACGTTGAGTCATCTGCATATTGTATGAGTGTGCCATGTGTGGTGGCAGAGGCTAGATTATTGGTGAAAATAGAGAAGAGTATGGGTCCAAGGATGGACCCTTGGGGAACCCCTATGGAGACAGGTAGTTGGGGGATAGGTCGTCATGCCATACAACAGATTGTTTGTGGTCAGACAGGTAACTTTGAAACCAGTTGGTGACTGATTGAGAGACGGATAGGTAATTGAGAAGAGAGATGAGTTGTTTGTGTAGTACCATGTCAAAAGCTTTAGATAGGTCTAGGATAGTAACTGAGGAAAGGTAACCAGCATTTTTATGTTGTAGGATAGTGTTAGTGAAAGAGAGTAAGGCAGTGGTGGTGTTATGGTTTGATTGGAAACCATGTTGGGTGTTGGAGAGGAGGTTGTTAGCAAGGAGATGATCTGAGACCTGAGAATGGATGCATCTCTCTAGTATTTTGGATAGTGGAGAGAGAATAGCTATGGGGTGGTAATTGGTTTGCTTTGTGGAGGGGAATTATGTGTGATACTTTCCAAATTATGGGAACATAACTTTCTGATAGAGATCTGTTAATCAAAATGGATACTGGGTAGGCTAGAGCATCAGCTGCGAGTTGTAGATATTCACTTGGGAGATTGTCTGCAGCTAATTTGGTGGGTTTAAGTTTAGTTAACAGTTTTTTTATTTTGGAGGTAAAACAGGAGAGAATGAGAAGCTAGTGGGGGTATTGCTAGTTGAAGTTGAAGGTGTGGGTTTGGGGGGGTATGTTGTCTAGCTAGTGATAGTACAGTCTGTGAGAAATGTGTGTGAAAGAGGTAGCAATATTTTCAGAGGAGTGAGTGATGTTAGGAGTAGGGGTTCTTACTTTACCTGGGTGGAGGATGTTATAAAGTATTGATTACACGTCCTCAGGAAGTGATGTAATATGTGATGTTTACAATGTATTTAAATGCTCAGTAAGTTTTGGCGCCTTACTGAACATTTTGTTTACTCTGATGAAGCTTCCGCTTACAGAAGTTTAAAACGCTAACTTATTTTTGTCAATAAATTTGCGTTAAGGATCTTTTCAGGTGTGCGAGACTGTTTGGCTTCCGAATTTGTTTTGCTGCAGTTTGTGTTGCTTGTGGGATTTATGGGTGGAGGATGGAGTTTATTGAGGACCAGAATTGTTTGGGGTTATGTTGGGAGGAGGTAAAGGCAGAGTGGTAGTATTGGATTTTGCCCTGTTTTATTAGCTTTTTGACTCTGTTGTGTAGCTCTAGGAATTTCTGTCTGGTAGAGGGGGTTTTGGTTTTGTGCCAGTGCTCCCAGGCTTTCTCTGATTTTCATTTTGACTTAGTGGTTTTCTGTAGCCATGGGGATGGTTGGACTCTGGCTCAGGAAACTCTTATGGGGGCGTGGTAATTAAGTATGCTCAGGAAGGTATTGTTAAAATAGTCAACTGCATCATCTAGACTGAGGTACTTTAGAGGTTGCCAGTTACATTCTTTAAGGGATGAGCTGAATGAGAGAGGGTTAAGGTTTATTTTTGTGCGTATTTGATGGTAGATGACAGGTTTTGCTTGGTTTAGGTGTTTTTTGAGTAGGAATGTTGGAGAGTGATCACTGAGGCTGTCTGCTAGGCAGCCTGCTATATATGACTGGGGGCTCTTACTGACTAGTATCCAATCCAGGGTAGTATGTTTGTTGGAGCTTTTATTTATCCTAGTAGGTGACTGGACTAGTTGGGTGAAGCCATGAAGGTTTGTATGATGGGTTGGGTGGTTGCTAGAACAGGATTGCCAGTCAGTGTTGAAATTACCTAAAATTATAGTTTCTTGGGGGAGATGGTGGGTAGTCCAGCTGAGGAGGTTTTCTAGTGGAGGGATGTTTTGGCCAGGTGGGAAGTAGCATCCTATTATGTTGATGGTTTTATTCTGGTTTATTTTAAGGCTGGTATATATTATTTCTTCCTTACCTATTTGGGGAGCTACTAAGTTTAAGATCTGGATGTTTAGATGCTGTTTAAATATTATAGCTATACCACCTCCTTTCTTGTTTAGTCGGTCTACTCTTAGTGTACTGTAAATGGTAGGGAGGATTTTCTCATTGGTAATGTGTGGTTTTAGCCATGTTTCTGTAAGGATCACTATATCAGGGGAGTACAAGTCTATGGTGGCATGGAGTTCATGCATCTTGTTGGATATACTTCTAATATTTAGGCTTTGCAGAAGGAGGTCACTTGGTTTTCTATTGGGTGTGATTTGAAAGACATGGTTTTTAGTCTGATTATGAGGGGTGGGGTTGTAGAGTGAGGGGGCCAGGATTGGGGTGGATGTCTCCACTGAGAGCTAGTTTAGATATGGATGAGATTATTAGTTTTATTAATTTTTGAATATGCTTGCTTATAAGGGAAGTTGTATAATTGTGTTCTGTGGGTGATAGGTATGGTGGTAGGGTTATTATGTTAAGTTGTTGGGATGATTTATGTTTAGGTACTGTGGTTGATGGACTATGTGGAGGGTGCATAGGGAAGATTTTTGACCTGGTGGGAGAGTAGTAGAGTAGGGGTGAGATATGAGTGGTGATGAGTGCAGTAGTACAGTGGTAGTGGTTGAGTGGGGGAATGGTGTAGTGTTGGTAAGATGTGATTTGAGCAAGTAGTGTGCATCTGGTGAGTATAGGTATGGTGTGCTTGTACATGTTAGCAGAGTAGGAGGGATAGTAGTGTGAAGCCGGAGGAGGTAGTGGTGGTGTAGTGATGTGGTTGGCTGTTTGAAAGATGGGAGTGGTTACTGTTACCAATAAAGATATGACCACTGGGGGTGGGTAGAAATTTGGGGCAGGGAGGGGAGTGAAGCAGGCAAGAGACCCTGTTAGTAGCTCTTAGGAGGGGCTGGAAACAATCAGGTAACTGAGTACACTGCTATAGTATAAATGATAGTCTATGTGGAGAGTGAGCTTTGCCTAAGTGCAGGTAGGTTTAATAGGTTTTGTGTCAGGGCTGAGCAAATAGTTCTTTATGGGTCATAAAAGATAGCTATAAAGCAGGCTTGGGCCTATAGTATAAGGCAGGGCTGAGCATATAGTGCTCAAGAGTTATTTAAATGTAACTAAGCAGCTATCCCTCTTTGGCAAGACTCCTCCCTAGTAAAACCTTTACAAATTAGGCAGGCTGGCAGTAATTAGGTAGTAGTAGTAAGAAAAAAATATGGGCTTTGTTTTACACAGTCACAAAGCACTTCTACTAGGAGTTCGAGGCTCTTTCAGCCCAGTGTCCCATTAATTAGGTGCCCACGGTTGCTGTTGTGGGGTCCATAGGATGTAAAAACTGACCGCGTGCTAGCTGTAGGGAAAGGTGTCCAACAGAGACGTAGCGAGGAAGGGTTGGATACTAGGAGAGGAGAAAAGTTTAATAGTCAACACATGCAGTATATACACTCACTTTATATTACCTTTACCATAATGTACTCAGATAAGGCAGTATACACAGAAATACAGTTTCAAAAACTCAGCACATTCATTTAGTTCACATATGTTAGCAGTCCTATGTTCTAATGAGCACCGCTTGCTGGCTGGAAGCCTCTGAGGAGCATTGTCGCTAATCACAGTTCTAATACAGCATCCAGGCAAACCTATACATAAGTACCATGCACAGACAATAATTAGAGACAGCTAGTCCATGTAATCAATCCTATGTGTAGTTGGACTAGGTTTGGGGTTTACCTTGGTATTTAGACTAAACTATGAACAGCTTTTTTTAAACAAAACTACCCAGATTAACTGTGCCTGCAGTAAACATATTCTTCCTCTAATGAAGGCTGCTTTTTGGTGTTTCAACTTAACTATATTGAGATCAGCTATTTAGATCAGGCTGGACCTCTTTATTACAACACTACGAGCAGCTATTTAAACAGAATAACCCAAATTAACTTTGCCTTCCATATGCGAGCCATTTCTATCTACTGTAATACTGTTTTTGAGTTTGGCGGCTCTGAATTAGCTTGTTTAGCAATGATAATACATTCATCCAGTAAAAAAGTCTGTACAGCACTATGAACAGCTATTTAAACAAAAACTTCTCAAATTAACTTTCCTGCAGTATGCGAACCATTCCTATCTAACATAGTACTTTTTGAGTGTGGCGGCTCTGAATAGGTTGTTTAGCAACACTAATACAATTGTACAGTAAAAAAGAACAAGAACGTAGCATCAGATAAGAAGATGTTCCCAAAAGCACAATACACTATTCCTTGGCAGCAGTAAAATAATTGCAAGTGTCCAAGCCAGCATGTAGGAATGTACATAACTATTAAGGCTGAGCAAAGGCAGTAACTGAGAATAATACAGTTTCAAGATCTGGCAGCAGTTCACAGCCTTCCAGTTTACATTAGCCAGCAGTAGTTAGGTTATTAACACATTTCATCAGTGGCAGGAGCAAAAAACCGCACATATTTAGTCCTTTAATTAAGGTAAATACAAAATATATTTCTTACTTTGGGAGCGTCCTACGCCGAGAAGGATTTGAAGCTGCTAGTGAGTTTAAAGATGGAACCCTCTCTAATAAACACTTCGGTAAGGTTTAGATTGGTAGATTGATAGGGGGAGGGCTTATCAGCCTGTATGCACTGAACTGGCCACTCGTGGTGGACTGAGACCCTGTTAGTAACTCTTAGGAGGGGCTGGAAACAGTCAGGTAACTGAGTACACTGCTATAGTACAAATGATAGTTTATGTGGAGAGTGAGCTGTGCCCAAGTGCAGGTAGGTTTAATAGGTTTTGTGTCAGGGCTGAGCAAATAGTGCTCTATGGGTCATAAAAGATCGCTATAAAGCAGGCTTGGGCCTATAGTATAAGCTAACTATAAGGCAGGGCTGAGCATATAGTGCTCAAAGGTTATTTAAGTGTAACTAATCAGCTTTGGCAAGATGCTTCCATACTAAAACCTTTACAAATTAGGCAGGCTGGCAGTAATTAGGTAGTAGTAGTAAGAAAAAAATATGGGCTTTGTTTTACACAGTCACAAAGCACTTTCACTAGGAGTTTGAGGCTCTTTCACCCAGTGTTCCGTTAATTAGGTGTCCACGGTTGCTGTGGTGGGGTCCTTAGGATGTAAAAACTGACCACGTGCTAGCTGTAGGGAAAGGTGTCCAGCAGGGAGGTAGCAAGGAAGGGTTGGTTATCAGTCACAAAGCACTTTCACTAGGAGTTTGAGGCTCTTTCAGCCCAGTGTCCCATTAATTAGCTGTCCGCGGTTGCTGTTGTGGGGCCCTTAGTATGTAAAAACTGACCGCGTGCTAGCTGTAGGGAAAGGTGTCTACCAGGGAGGTAGTGAGGAAGGGTTGGTTAGCAGTCACAAAGCACTTTCACTAGGAGTTTGAGGCTCTTTCAGCCCAGTGTCCCATTAATTGGGTGCCCGCTGTTGCTGTTGTGGGGTCCTTAGGATGTACAAACTGATCGCATGCTAGCTGTAGGGAAAGGTGTCCAGCAGGGAGGTAGCAAGAAAGGGTTGGTTATGTGGGAGCATCCTACGCTGAGAAGGATTTGATACCCTTTAGTAAGGACCTTATTAGCAGTTGATATTAGTGATTGGTGGCCATGATTACTACCTTATAGCCTGTCAGGAAGGGGTATAGCTGGACAACCTGTGCTAGCCTTCCCCCAGGACTGTCTGTGTGTTTGTATATAAATCATATCTTAAAGTGTGTGTGTGTATCAGCTACTTGGGCAGGGACACAAAGCACTGGATGGACAGAGAGGGTGCTGGAGGTTCTAGCTTGACCACTAGGCTGAGATCTGCACCCTGTAGCTGTGCCGGGTCTATATTATAACATTGAATATTTAATAGTTTGAATGACTAAAGGTCGACCTTTAGTGATCGAACTGTTAAAACATCAGATGTCCAGAAAAAAAATAAAAATAACAACAAAAAAACTAAACAGCGTAGGCAGACGGACTAGCCCCCTTGTACCCCCCACACCCCCCACTACTTAAATATACCAACTCTGAGACCACACTACATTGAAGTAAATGGAAATCTACCCTTACGGAGATTTCTGATTACTTGTTCGATGTTCTGCAGTTTTGCTATTCTCGTGTCGACAATGTCAGATTCAACATTATCGGCTTTTGAGAATCTAATATAGACCCAGCTGTGCCAGTGGGGAGTCTTACTGGGGATCTGGAGAGAAAGGGAGAAACCAGCCCCAGACTGACTGTGATCTCTGTGTGCTCTTAAGGGAAATTGCACTTTACTGTGTGTGTATTTGTTATCCTTCCCAATGTGGACGCCCCTCACTGGTGTTAGTGGTGAGGTTGAGGCTCTTGATTGCTGGGCCAGTGCACAGGCATTACAGTGTCACACATCATCTTCATTTCAGAGTGGGGTGTTGTCTATACTATAAATTGGATTGAGAGATAGATTACCAGATGTGACAATATTGCAAGCTTTAGCATTTAGTTTTAGCCCATTTTCTGTGCACCAGTTATTAACACATGTGAGTTCAAGTTGCAGTTTCTGCATGTCTGAAGGGGATTTGAGGAAGTCACCTAGTTTCTGATCATTCCCAAACTTGGTTAATCAGAGATCCTGCTTTTTTCCATTTGGAAATCAGAGAAGTAAATGCCACAAAGTAGAGGACCTAGTACAGTTCCCTGAGGGACTCCAGTGGTTACCTTCATGCTCTCTGAGGAAGCACCTGCCATCTTTACTGTCTGGGTTCTGTTCTCACAACAAATTTGCTATCCACCTATCTAAAGCGAGATCCGTTCAGGATATGTTTAACTTGTTAATTTTGCTAACATGTGACATGGTATCAAATACTGTGATGAGGTCAAGATATGATGTATGGAGAGTATGACTGCTGTCCATGGCTTGTCCTACCCTTTCAAAGAAGTTTGCTAGATTCATTAGACAGGAACCACCCTTAACAAAACAAAACTGATGGGGATCAAGTCTTGTAAGTTTTTTTTTTAAGTTTTAATATCATAGTTTATCAGGTCAGTTATGACTTCCTGCATGACCATGCAGATGAGACTCATAAGTAGAGTACCAAAAAAAGAACATTTTTGTAATGCTAATCAGAATGTAAAATATTAAGAGAGGCTATTATTCAGGAATGTAAATAAAGCACTTTCCACTGACTCGAGTTTTTGTAAATATAAACTGTCAACAGATACAATTCTGTTCATTAGTCACACACAGGTGTGTATGTGCGTGTACATGTGCGTGTGTCTGTGTCTGTGTGTGTGTGTGTGTGTGTGTGTGTGTGTGTGTGTGTGTGTGTGTGTGTGTGTGTGTGTGTGTGTGTGTGTGTATGGGTGGCCTAGGGTGAGGATGGCATTGTTCTGGGGCAGCGCTGCTATGTTTGCTGAGGAAGGGCATGGGGTGCGAAATAGATTTGTCATGCCAAGTACCAAATTCCTAAGCTATAGCTCTGGAACAAAGTTCCATATAAAATTGGTATTTATCCAATTTGTGCTAGTTAATATTCCTAGTCATTACATTTAAGTACATTAGATATATGCACAGGTCACTCATAAGAGCAGCCATGGTGTGATTTATAGATACAAGCTTTGCCAAGGAATGGTTACAAGATGGCTGGAATGTTTTATGCAAATGAATGAATAATGAGACGCAAATGAGAAATGTGTGAAAAATCTTATTACATAACTGAGTTTCCTTTTCCACCCTTTTCTATTGACAGTTACTTTTTGTGGTACCTGCACTATCTGGTTATAGAAAGCAAATCCACTGCTTTTCTATCAACTTTGCAGTCAATGAACATGCTTGGTTTCATTGCAAGCCTGACTGTTTCCCACTGCGTCTTGATTATTTCAGTTGTGCCAAAATCCAATATTCACAACAAGGCTCACTGTCCAAGAAGAAGATGGCATAGGCAATGAACTTTGCTGAACAGTAGTTATTGAATAGGTTTAGAGTAAGCAGGAAAATAATAAAGTCTTTGGTGAGCTTGTTTGGCTCATAAATGGGAAATGCGGAAATTAATGACTTTTCTATACCCGTGGATACCAGGGTATATATACCCTTCACTATACATGCCAGGGTCCCTGTGGATACCCATGGTCCCTGTGGATACCAGGGTATATATACCCTTCACTATACTTGCCATGGTCTACTTTCAGAGACAGACTGGTGATACATTGGATATCTCACATGTGTTTTCCTTGAGAATAATGCAGTAGTACCTCAATACTGACATGTGTGAATGAGTATATCTGTTTCCCAGTGTCACCACAGGAACAAGTTAATATCATGCATGTTTTGTACAGAATGATGCACTTTCTTGAAGTACCTAGTACAATAAGTGCACCCATGTTACTATAAAGACTCCATCTGCACCATAAGTGGTGTAGTACTGAAAGAGGAAGCGCTGCCATTCCATCAACTGCCAAGTAGTGTGTGATGCATGAGTGTGCATCATGAACATCTTATCCCTCCATCCTGACAATGCCCATGATTCTAACATTTGGCACACAAATTCACTGTACCACCTCTTCCTGTATGGTAGGATTTGTCATGGTCACCTAGCTGGTAAGTGCAAAATGTTCTCCTCTGTTGTTGTTAACCATTGTTATTTCACTAGTTATACAGTAGCATAGGTAATCTTGAGTAATTACACCCTTCTTTCTTATGTATCCTGTTTTCTTTTCCAGATGACACAGGCTACAGAAATGAACCACGGCTAATAACACCAGTCTTTACTCTGCAGGGAGCTGCTGGAGAGCACTTTAACACCGCACTGTCTCAGACATTGATAGAATAGCCTACTCAAAGACCATTTCCATTGCCTGGGTAAGTTGAGCGGCTCTTTAGTGTGACCCTGTTACTGTATGCACAATGTTTACAGCCTGCTGCAGTCTGCATAACATGATCATGCATCAGTCTGGTGTCCAACTGCCACAGCCAGTCACCAATAGGAGCAGTACAGATCCCTCTGTCATTTGTCCCACCAGTGGTGATAGTGATGATGGCCATCTGATGGCAGAGGTATGGCAAACCCTCTGACAAGCCTGCACATGGTATAAGGCTTTACAAGTGAAGCAACGGAGCCTAGTCCATAACTGTCAAACATAATGGTGTAAAGTTTCAAAGATAATAATTGACACATGCAGTGTAACTTGTGAGCTATGCTGGGTGCTACACATTCAGCTTACTCTGTACAACAGACAATTCTCCACATATTATACACAAATGTGTTGTTCACATGTTATTAGCTGTCATCATTTGTACAGTGTTCCGTGGTCACTGGCACAAGTGCTAGTTATTCAGGCAGAGTCTACATGAACTGTAAAGGAGAAGCAATTATGAAGAAAGTATAGGGCTATACTTTTGAGTAATTCACTGCTGTATTACTGGAGTTATAGTTACTTCTCTCTCTCTCTCTCTCTCTCTCTCTTTTTTTTTTTGCTGTTGTTGTCTCTATTATTTCTTTCAGATACAAGAAGTAAGTGCATAATTTCTCCTCTGAAGCACATTTGATATTACCTCAAGACCCTTGTTTGCAAACTGACTTCCAGGAGCGTACCTTGTGTATAAATGATGTTCAAAATTTTATTTAAATTTGGATGGTGTCATACACAATTTCTCACAAAGATAGTGTCAGAAATGGTCCCAGAAATTTTGAGCAAGTGCTGGGATGTGATCTTGATGCTGAGTTGTTCCAATAATGGGATCTACTGGATGCAGAGGAAACTTGTGATATTAAGCTAACAGTGCTGTGGGACCTAGACCTTGACTGACTGGTTCACCTACATGCTGTGGAAGTCTGATGAGGCCTAGCTGCCTTCTTGGGGAACTCTTCATAAATGCCTACAGTACTTTCTTGGGACACACATGGTTCAGCCACTATGCATGTGGGCACTCTCTCATCCATGTCCAGCTGTGTCAGCAGTATGTGTCTATCTGGTAAGTCCTTACCAGTGTGCAGATGGAGGCTGACATGGATGCCATGGGTGCAGGTATGCTGCACATGAGGATCATCATGTAATTGTCTCTGGTCTCAACTGCCCTCATGTACTGATGAATGTCCTTGCATATATCTTGTTGCGCTCTGTCTCTAACTGACCATCAGTGGCAGTAGCCTGGGCATGAACTATGCTGCAGTACATCTGCTGCTTGGCATACAAGGCTTTGTGTATATCTGGAGGTAACTGTGAAAGATGTATTTGCCTGGTACCTCTGTATACAGGCATGACAGCATGTACTGCTATCTCAGAGGAGGTAGTCATTTCATCAGGGTAAGACTGTGTGCCTCTACCACTGCATAAGAAGTTATCTACCTAATGTGAGGTAGCCACCCTGCCAGTTCACTTTGTTACTGTGTACCATTGTTCTGAGGCTGTTTAATAAGAACAACGGTGATAGCAGAATGCTGTCAACATCAGCCTGCTGTGTTGCAGTAGACCATGTGATTGTTTCTGCTGGTGACCCTGTTAAGAAGTATGAGATGATGCTGTTAATGTGACCTGTGACAGGTACATGACTTTGTACTAAAGATATGATGTGCACACTTAATATGCAGTGTCTGCAGAGGTGTTGATACAACTGATGCTTTTGGAGTAACTGATAAGGAAACATTTTAGAGTTAAATGCACATAGATAACCATGGCAAGTACACATGTCCTGAAATTCGCAATGCCAGCCAAACACTAGCTTTCTGCACTGCTTATATGTGGTTGTTGGATATATCTGAAAAAAATTGTGTCCAAGACATCTTGAATGATTTCTGCATCATCTATCTCTTCTTCAGAGTCATCACCCCCATATATATATATATATATATATATATATATATATATATATATATATATATATATATATATATATATTTAGTCTTTTATTAATTCTTAGAAAAAAATATGTTATTATGTTAAGTGTGGTAAACAGTTCGCCTTATGGCCATAACTGTTGGAAAACCTTAGAATGGTTGGTATATGTCATTGCACTACTTGATCAGTTGCTTTTCATTTCTATTGTAAAATAAACCAGTTTGTCTGTACTATGATTTTAATTGTACTTCAATAACAAATATTTAATGTGACTGCAGATGTTATTACTTTGTCTGCATTACCATGGTCATAACTCAGTTTGGTGAAACATTTAGTCAGGAATGTATTTTAAATGTATTACTTACATGTTGAGCTACCAAGGACCATTACAGTACATTTTTGTAAGACATGTAAATTTTTAGATTGTAAAACAATGTATTTAACACTCCACCTTAAAAAAATTGTGTCTGTTGCACAGATTTCATCAGAACTAAAAGAGCCATAAAACAAAAATTGTTCCTTTTATATACAGTGACCAAATAACAACAATTAACTAATCAACATATTTTTCTAAAATCTAATTGATACTGCAGTTAACTCATAGGTTGGTTTCTTTATATACATATATCTTAAATGAACATAGCCTCCTCAAACCAAGAGAAGTAGAATACTATTTTAGAAACTGTAAAAACACATTAATACAAGAATATATGTTTGCAAACAATAAATACATTTTACAATAGAATGACCCAACAGACCTCCTAGAATGCCAATTTCTTTTAAAATTTATAATGGTAGTAAAAATAAGCCTGAAGGCATTACCACATGTCAACATGCAGCTGCTATCAGGTGTCAGTCTACACAAAATTTCACTGGTAGCAATTATTATTTTATAAAGAGATAAAACTTGTGGAACTGTGAAACTCTATTACTGCCCCTTTCTTAGCCAAACGGGTAATGTAATTCTGTGGTGTTAAGCTCTTACAGCTTTTTTACTCATAGTTTTAATACTGGTACAATACATACATTTTCATTAATACCTGAGGGGGGATAGTGGCATAAGTCTCATTTGCTAATACAATTCTCTGTATTCAAGTTTTGTCTCTCAACTACCCCCCCCCAAAAAAAAACAACCTCTAACTCGATCCTGTCTATAATACCAAATTTAAAACCTATAAAGGCAGGGTAGATAATCAAATGTTTAAAGAATTATTAGTGTTTTTATTTTTTTATATTGTATTTGTCTTCATATAGCCTCCTGTTTAATTTTCTTTCTGTCTTGCCAATGTAAAATGCACGGCAAGTGGAACATTTTGCAATGCACACTTTACTCATTGTACATGTCCCATACTTTAATTTAATTTATCTATTGTTTGTGTCATTCAATTGTACCTTATCCCCTTCTAGAATATCTACACAATAATTGCATCTGCCACATTTTATTGTACCTTTGATGTCATGATTAAAAAACATATTTCTTTTCCTTTCCAAAAGATTTTTCATATTGTCCACTATCTTGTAGACATACTAGGGTTCAGTCCCTAATATAGAAAGTATAGGTGCATTTATTTAAAAAAATGTTTCAATTGTTATTTACTATTTTTTAATATAATTTACTTTACTAGAATACTTTATAACCATTCAGCTTTCAAAAGTTTTTTCTTCATATCCTTTTCAGTGTGGTCATTATTCTGAACTAGACCTTCAAATAATAAGGGCTTGTATCTAATAACATATCCTTCTAGTATGTCTTTGGAGATGTTCTCCACTAACCTTTTATGGTAGCTTATTGACATATCACAAAGTTTTTCCATCTATTTCTTCAGTAAATCCTTATTGGAGATCATTCTCATTATTCTTATACAATGCCCCCTAAATTTGCTTTTTTACATGGAAAGAGATGACAGCTGTTGAAATTTAAGTACATATTACTAAATGTTTGTTTTCTATATATATATTAGATGTAAAATTGTTTCTATCTAAAAATAGTGGTGTCTAAATAATTAATTTCCTTGTTATTGAAGTGATTTGTAAATCTTTAAAAAAAATGAAGTTGATATCTCTGTAAAACACATAAAGTCTTTAATAATTTCTACAGGCCTGTTCCATAAAATAAATATATCATCTAAAAATCTGAGGTACAATTTTATATGTTTAAAAAATGTTTCAGTATTAAAAACATTTTGTTCCCAGGTTTTTAAAGTGAAATTAGCATATGTGGAGTCACATGCTTGCCACATTGCTACATTATTTAAGATATATGTATATAAAGAAACCAACCAATGACTTAATTGTTGTAGCAGTTAGATTTTAGAAAAAATGTTGATTACTTAATTATTGTTGTTTGCTCGGTGTATATAAAAAGAAAGGTTTTTGTTTTATGGCTGTTTTAGTTCTGATGAAGTTTGTGCTATTGTTGAAAATGTTGTGTTTTAAGGTGAAGCATTAAAACACGTTGTTTTAAAGTTTGTTATTGGGCATTAAATGCATTTAATCTTAAAATATATTGATTCTGGCTTCTTAACCACTCCAGCACACTTATATTTTGTTGGTTTAAGTTTTGGTGGTGTGCACAGCTGGTTTGTTTCTTGGTTACATGTAAAATGGTGCTGATAGTGCACTGGGGATTCCAGAACATTTTCTCAACATCTGCAAATGTTGTATTCAGAGGCCCCCCATATCTCATAGGGGACAGGGCAGAAGTTGTTGAACTACATACTGTTCATTAAGTTACGTTAATGCTGACTGGAATGCTTTAGGCCATAATCAATTATATATTTTTCAGGTCTGCCTAATGATTAAAAATATTTGCTGCAGTATCATATGAACAGTGTTAATGCAAAATAAACATATTAGAAGTTAACATTATTTCTAAGAATTCATTTCAGCTTAATCTCAACACTTGAAAGTTGTTTACATGTAGAGAAATACCTGTAAGACTTTGACTGTACTGAAATTTGCTATCTGCTAAAGTTGCCATGGCAGCAAACATTACACCAGTACATAGATCTTTACATTAGTCATCCTTCCTTCAGCAAAGCTACTCAGTACTACTGAATGCAACTGCTGGAGTTCAGTACTGCCTCTTACAATTTCTCTTCAGCTGCAAACCATTCCCTTATTTTACCATAAGCTTATATAACATTTTGTTTTTGAAAGATGAATCCTTTACACAATTCATAGCCAGAATTTAAACATAACTATTTCCCTATGACCCATGCTGTAGAGCATTGCTTAACTTGCATTTTCAAAGTTACTCATTGCATTTACTAAAACTCGTTACGGAGGACCGGATAAAATGCAGGATGGGGGAGGGGTTACCAGCCAGAAAGTGTGCAGCCATTTTTCCTAACCCAAGCCATATGGGTAAACCCTTTAGAAATGTTAAATATCACAGTCCCTTGAAGTGTATACACAAAGGTTCAGTAACCTGGTATTCTTCTTTTATTGTAACAGCTGCAGAAGAGGTCAAGTGCAACAGAGGGAGGTATCAGTGGAGGCAGGAGAGGTTAGACTCATAACCCTTTAATGATGGGTTAACATCAAGAAGGAAATGAAAACTTAGAATTAAAATAAAAGTAAACTGAATTGAATATCTATGTAGTGACAGATTACAACCTGCCAGGCAATGTCATACTTAACAGCTGTATTACATCACCAGTAAATACAGATTTAGTGAGGGTTATGGAATTCCATTACATTCATGGTTAAAGAAGTGAAGTAATAAAAAAAAGAATAATTTTCAAGTGCTAAAAGTAAACTGAACCTGGACCAGTTGTTGTCAATATTTACTGTTAATGTAATTAATTACAGAAGTGTTATGGAATTTCATTACAGAAATTCATATATTGTTCGGTCAAGGTAAAGATACTACAGAATTACAAAGATGAACTTCTGAAGGGTAAAAGACCAGAACTTGAAGTAACATTTGTCACTATTTACTATTAAAGTAATTCATTGCAAGATATTAGTTACTGGAAGTTTAATATTTCTTAATAAAAATGTTACTACTCTGAATTTTGTCTCAATGAAATAGAGGCATTTGCTGTTTCACACTTATGAGCATACCTCCCAACCGTCCCAAATTACTCATTTTTTATCACGTTTTGGGGTCCAAACAATGAGGTGCCATGATTCCTGAGTGGCATCCCTTAATTTCTGAATTTCCCAGCTGTTTATTTTAAATTTATTTATTCCGGCTTTTGGAGCTGACATCATCAATGATGCGATAATGTCAGCTCTGTGAAACAGCATATCGGAATTGATCTAGCTGCCTAGCTAGCTCATGCATAAGTCCAGGTGGGAACGTTATACTGAGGAGGTATCCGCTGCCTGTGGGAACTTACTGAGGAGGTATCTGCTGCCCATAGAAGTCCAGAGACAGAGGAAGGTACATTATGATGCTGCGAGGTATCTAAAAGTCTGGGAGTTAGGAGACACACGAAGGTACATTATGATGCTGCAAGTCCAGGTACACTGAGATAATTGTTGTGCCCAATTTTTCTGCTGGCTGCTCTAATCCAGTGTTCAACCGACCATTTCTCAAGATGTTGTGCCTGTATTTTTTTACTTGCTTAAGTTGTATGTCAGTGTTTATCGCTGGGACACAGTGTCATTTAGATTTAGAGTGTTCTAATTCAGTCTGCTCACTCGCTGCAAGTTTATTCTTTGTGCCTGTATTCTTTTACTTGCTTATAAAAATGTGTTTATGCAGTGCCATTTAGATTTAGAGTGCGCTCAAGATGTTGTGCCTGTACGTTTTTACTTGCTTACAAGTCAGTGTTTAATTTATCGCGATCACAGCATTCAACTCAAGATGTTGTGCCAGTATGTTTTACTTGCTTATAAGTCCATGTTTATCGCTGGGACACAATGTCATTTATATAATTTAATCTGCTCACTCACTGTAAGTTTGTTCTTTGAGTGCAGAACTGCTTTGCATTTAGGGGTGTGTGTGCTCAAGATATTGTGCCTGTATTTTTACTTGCCCGTGTTAGACTGTTGTAATTCAATCTGCTCACGTGTGTGTGTGTGTGTGTGTGTGTGTGTGTGTGTGTGTGTGTGTGTGTGTGTGTGTGTGTGTGTGTGTGTGTGTGTGTGTGTCATGTAGTAAAAACCTTGCACACATAGCTCTCAACAATTCCTGATTTTGACTCAAATTTATTTCTCTCCTTTTTAATCCCTTCTAAAATTGTTGACTTTTGGTGAATATGTGACTTACACTTAATAAATAAAGACACTAATTAGAGTTATAAACTTATTTTACTTCAGAAACTGAATATTAATTCATTTTGGGAACATGAGTGTAATTCTTGGCTAGGTTTATAAGGGCCTCCAGTGCCAAGAGTGACGCTATCATCTGCTAAAATGGGGTGAGGATTTTTTGTTTGTGCTCCAAATGTCCGCTACAACCACAACTTGTATGCATACATCTCAAGTCTCAATCTCTCAGAGCAAGAAATCTGGACCAACAAAGCCAAAAATAATGGTGGGTCAATGGCCCAAAAATAGGGAGAGAGTCAAGGGACAAATTTTAAATATTGCTCCTGTAATCTGAGATAGTTGCTAGAATAACAGGTTTTGCATTATTATGTATTTTCTGAGAGATATGAAGTCTGAAATTCAAATGTCTACCAATTATTTATTATTATTTAGTGACTTTAATCTTTATGGTGATATCTCACAATTCTGTTGGAGTGGGTGAGGTTATATCATTATGTATGCAAATTTTATGTTAATCAGTGTACAGATTTGTACCTATTTTTCATGGAACTTTGTCCATATTTTTGATGTTTCCAGGTTGAGAGGTATGCTTATGTTTTTGTTCTGTTTTCTACAGGTCCAGTAGCATCTGGGTCACCTTGACTACAGCTAACCCAGGTGTAGGAAAGATCACTGCCACCCTTAGCCCACCCAGGGAGCTGTTTATAAGGTGGGAGTGATGGCTCCACCCTTGTGGGCACTCTGTTTTGTGGCAAGTTGGCAAGCAAGCATCCAGGGCTTCCAGACCTGAAGGACACTGCATACGGAGAATAGTGGAAAGGTACTGGGGACCATATGAAAGTCTCCAATAGCAGGTACAAAACTTGCTGTCGTAGTCATATTGGATAGTTTAAACACCAGATACCTCAACTCCCTCATCATTGGGGTCATGTCACCCAGGACTATAAGGGCAGGGGAATATTTGTGGCTGTCCAAACTGGTATGATACTGGTCATGAGACTGCCTTCACCATTCCATTTGTGTCTGTCCACCATCTTTATGTATTGCTTCTCCCTCCTGTTGTCATCCCAGCGTATTGCTCTTTTTATCTTGTCTGTCTTTTATGTTTACTCAAAAAGTAATTCCTTAACTTCTCCTTTACCCTCTCTGTCCTGTACGCACTGCCCTTCTTGCTTCCCAAACTTCTCTTATAAATGAATATTTGGAAAAATGAAGATTTAACCCCACCAAAAATATTACCCATCCTTCCCCACCTCCTCCAGCACACCCGTCTTAATGTGTTCATTTTGTTTTTTCCTTCACTGATCTCTGTCCTTTTCCCTGACTGTCCCATCTGCCCTCTTTCCAATCTCATAAAAACAACAACAGGGTGTCTGTATAAGTACACCTTCAGAGTCAGTTCAGGTCATTAAAGAAATATACAGCAGGAGTCCGGAATACATGTGAAGAATGCTCACATTAGTAGTACCCTTTCTCCAAATAACTAAATTATTTTCTTATCCATTTACACTAATTCATATTCACAAGTATGTTTTGGGTATTTTCTCAGAAGGCAGAGAACTACTAAACCAGTGCCTCTTGTCCACACTTTGCTCATTTAAATATAAACACAGAAGCGGAGTTTGCAGATTCCCTTTATGATGAATACCACCCTTAGTCTTAAAAGCCACATATTTGGAACATTCATATGCAGCTCTCAGTTTAAATAAATGTTATCCTCAATCTAATTGTGAGATATAACTTGATTTATGGAGGTCATATGTATCATAATGTACCGTGCTTTATCGGATATCTTTTTGTAAATAACCTTTACTGGATAATATTGTATGACTTTCCTGCATTATGTTAATGTATTGATTTTTATTTATGTAACGAGGTGGTAGAAAAAATGGACTTTAGGTCTATTTTAGATAAATAAAATACATAGCTTTCCAACAGGAACACAACATACCCAGTCTTTTAATACATTGCTTTATTCCAGTCAGCTTAACCATCAATTTAATCACATATATATTCATGTGGATACCTGAATCAGTTTTAACGACAACGTATATGTAGTAGCAGAATACAATACACTTTCTTGTGCTGACATTTCCATTTTTGGTATTCCATATGTTCACCCTGCAATGTGGTTCTTTTTTAAACAGCTTAATTGAATTATCACTTGTGACATAGGCAAACTTACATTCATATAAAAATAATCAAACCATAGTAACAAGTTCACATTTACAAACATTATAGCTAATATAACAATATATGTGATGTGTAATCTAAGTGATTTATTGTAATCAACATTACATAAATTATTAAATTCTTGCCTTCTCTTAAGCATCATTGCTCCCCCTCCCCCAAAAATTTTTCTGCATATATTGTTGCAACAATTTAAATTTTTATATGTAATTTACTCCTACCCTGTTATAAAGATCACACTTCCTGTTCTCTTATCTCTGTTATAATAAACTCTACTTCAAGTATAGTTGGTTTAGATTTTCATTTCCGTTTTCTAGTAATTGCTGTTTTGGCAAGTACCAGAACTGAACTTTACAAGACCTTACTGTGTCTGTACAATTCAGATCCCAGCTCAAAAAATAATTTCCTTAGTTTCACTCATTTGCTCACCCAGTATTACTGACAGAGTACTTTGTAGAAAATTCCTAAAGTTTGCCAACTCATTACACTCCCAAAATATATGTTCCCAGTTTCATTTATCTTCTCCATTACACTTCCAACATTTGCCATCTACCTGAGCAGAATTCTTTGGAGTCTGCTTGGAGTATAAAAGCATTTATGCATACACTTCCAGGCAAAAATCTTAAATCTTCTTGTTGGATATTTGAGAGCAATATATATATATATATATATATATATATATATATATCTATGTCTTCTCATTGTTTCCTATGAACTGTATATCTAATATCTTCCCAATCTTTTCTGACATCTTCTGATTGATTTCTATAGTTATTGTGCAATATTTTATATGCCCTACCAATCCCCCCCCCCCATAACAGCAGCTTCTGTTCTAGATTGAATTAAAAATTCAACCAGTGCAGGTCTTTAATTTAAGATACTGCAATTCCTTTCTCTTTGTCTATATTCTGATATCAATTTGTGCTGGGGAAGCCATTCACTATCCTGCAGTCCAAATATCTTCTTAGCCTCTTCCCATTCTATTACCTTTCCTTCCGTAATTATTTGTTCCCAGTACCTTGTCTCCTTTGCCAGCTTCCTCCAGTAATTTCCAGCCCCTTTTGTCTATTCTCTGTGCCCTGAATTTGCAGTCATCCCTATCAGCAGAATATCCTTTCTCTATTCCCTTGTTGGCTTAGTTCTCAGTATACTTTCTGCTGCTTTATGAATATAATATTCTGTATGACTGTTATTATTCTCCTTAAGGATTTGCATCCAAAATTGCATTCTTTCCTAATTTCTTGAATTGCCCCCCCTTTTCACTTTGAATTGTAGCTTTCTGCTTGTTTTATGTATGTCTGAAATATCCCTTCAAATCAGTTAATCCTAAACCACCTTGTTCTTTTTGGAGGATCAGCTTATCTCACTTGACTCTTGCCCTGTTCCCTTCCCAAATAACATCCTTCAGTTTTTTATTAATTACTGCACACAACTTATCCTTTGATTGATAACAATATTCCTGACCTGTGTATAAAACTAAAGGAGCTAAAAATATTTTTACTGCTTGTATTTTGCTATCCATACACATAGGCAAGAGCTTCCAATTTCTGTTTTTTGTATTATCATTTGTTTAGTCTCTTCCCACATAACCTTAGCTGCCATAACTGAATCCTTTTAATCCATACTCTTGAATACTTCATTTTATCATATCCCTATAAATATGGGTGTTGCTGGACCAATTCATGGTGGGTACATAATTTATAGCTAGAACTTTTGTTTTAATTTTATATCCTGAAAAAAATGGAACCGTCTTAGAATATTCCATAATAATGAGATGTCCTTTTCTGGTTCCATCAGGTACAAAATAACATCATCTGCAAATAATGCCAGCTTTTCTTGAACATCGTATCAATTATGTCCTTGAATTTCTGAGTCCCTTATTTTCTTTCCCAATGGTTCTAAATATAATGCAAATAACAAAGGGGAAGGAGGACACCCCTGCCTGGTCCCTCTGTTCAGATACAACGTATCAGAGAAGAACCCTCCCACTTTGATTTTTACCTGATCGCTCCTATATCGTTTTAGTTACTCTTATTACTGCATCAGGAAATGCAACTGTTTCATAAAATCATAGCTTACTCTGGTGAATGCTTTATCTGCATCAAGACCTACCATTAACAGTGGTATTTTCTTACATTATACTTCTCTCTGGATCATCATTGTTCTGTCAAGCAATAAACCATGAGTGGGTGTGGGTATATGAGGAGTTACCCATGGTTGTCATGGTTTGATTAAGGCGGCAAAGCCCATGTGATTAAACAAAGCCAACCATGGGTAAAGCCTCATAGATCCACACCCATGAGGGGTTATTGCTACTATACAATGACATTATTTAAGAAAGAATTGCTTATCTTTCTAAATTGTATAACAGTGCAAGAGTGTTCCTCTCCATTGTTTCCTGTTCTTCCACATTTGTTGATGTACTGCACGTGCATTGGAACTTATGTTCCCATGCTTGCACAGTACATCAGTGCTATTCAACAGAAGCGACAGAGAAAAAAGAATCTGTGTTTTTTTTTAGTATAAGGCAAAAATGTGCCCATTTTCCAAAAATCTGGACAGCTCATTGGTATGACAGTCTGCCAAGACAGGGCAACAATGCAAGGAAAATTGGGCATGTTTCTTAAATTTTGGAAAATGCACCTGATTTTTCTTATATTAGGTCTGCCCTCAATATATACCTCTCAGCGTCTTAGCTCAAGAAATCTGGACAAAGCCTTAATTAGTGTGGGACAAAGACCCAAATATAGGGACAGATAAATGTTGCTCTTATAAACTTAGAAAGCTGCAAGAATAACAGGATTTGTGTTAACATACATTTTCTGAAGGATATTAAGTCTGAAACTCAAATGTGTGTTATTATTTTGTGACTTCACTCCTCAATGATTTGCCAGAAAACCACAAATTTTATGTGGAATGGACGAAAAATATAAGGCAGAAATCTGGACACTCTATGAAAATCAAGAGGGTTGAGAGGTATGCCTCTGTAGCACATATCAATAGAAAAAAAGATTGCCTAATGGTACTTTAGTGGTCTGACTTTGTTTTTATTGGCATACACTTAATTTACAACAGGGTGGTTGTTCTGTCTAATCAGCATGCACAGTTTAGAAAAACAATAACCCGTCATTGTATAAATAATGTTGTCAAATGTTTGTACATCACAAAACCACACTGGTCCATATCTTATCAATTTTGGCATCACCTTTTCAATCTTTAAGCTATTATAGACATAAACATTTTATAATCATGATTTAGAATTGAGATAGGCCTATATGAAGCTGGATTAAATGGTCTTTACTGTATTTAGGTACTACACCTACCACAGTTTTTTTCTAGGATGTTGGTGACCCCCCACACTCTTTTAAAATACTGTTGAACAAAACCTTCCAGACTTTTAGTACTTTCTTCCTTCCTAATTTCCAAACTTACACCAGAATACCATCTGTTCCTGGAGACTTTCCTATAGATTGGCATCATCATTTTTATCTCATCTCATCCTGTCTTAACTGTTAGTTGTTTTTTTTAAACAAGAAACATCTTAATGCATTTATATAAATGAAAACAAACCATATTGACATAATCTTAGTTGCAAGTATTATACATCACAAGCCACACTGATATAATTTTAGTTGCAAACATTATACATCACTTATAATCTACCCAATCACTGTCAGTCAAACATTACATAGCTTGTTCAAATCCTGCCTTCTTTTAAACCTCATTCCTCCTCTATATGTATTTTTCCCACAATTCCCATTTTTCATTGTAATTTGCTCCTATCCTTTTCTAAAAATCCAAATTCCAATTGTTTTATTTCTGTCACTATATTCATTGTGGTTTACTATCAAAACCTGGAAGTGCAGTTGATCGAACTGCAGTTCAAGGAAAGTACAGATTCAAAAGTGCACAATGCCGAACTGGAATAGTATGAACTCATAATAACGGATGTAAAGCATGATTCTTTATTATGAGTTTGGCATTGTTTAGTGCAGATCACAGTACAGTGAGGATCAGGGAATTGACCCCTTTCCTCACTGTAGTGCGATCTCGGAGTTGGTACATATAATTTGCAGGGGGTGTGAGAGGTGCACCCCCCCCACATCGGGGGTACAGGGGGCTTGACCCCCTGCAAAACAGTAAAAAAAATTACTTTTGAAGGTGAAGCCTAATGGCAAGTTAAGCTGAGCAGCCTGAGTGTCTGATGCCACCTACAGCTTTTTCGAATTACGTTGAATGCAGACATCAGACAACTGATGTTTGACATTGTTTAACGAAAAATGTTCATTTTCGATGTTATATTTAACTTTTTTAAACAATCAAAGAAGTGTCATTCTTTCTTTCAGTAGTAAACCTATTTACTGCTTCTAGTATAGAAGATTTAGACTTTGATTTCCATTTTCTAGTAATTGATTTATCGGCAGCCACCATAAGGCCTTACTATGTCTAGACAATTCTGATTCTGTATCATAGCTCAGAAAAAAGCATTTCCCTAGATCAGTTGTTGAGAATCATCTGCCTCTAACCTTGACACATTTAAGTCTTCCATAAATATTTTCATTTGTGATTTTTTTTTTTGATTTTCCCCACTTCTCTGCGTTATACAAAATTTCATAAAATTTCTAAAACATCTGTAATACGTCTACAAGATCTCTGGTTATTTTTCTTGTTATAGGCTGCCTAAGTTTGGTAACAGCCCTTTCTATTTTCTGTTACTTTGTCACTGTGCCAAAGATTTTGTGCTCTGGAGTTTTCAAAAAAAAAAAAACAGTTGCTTAACAGCAATCTTTCTAAACTCATGTCTATTATCCAGGTACTTTCTCTTTAGCAGTCTACAATTGTGCTTCCTTTTGTTCTGTGAGATTCCCATTATTTTGTAATACTTTAACCTTTGTCTCCCCCTCTAAATAATTATTACTTCTTAACCAGATCTCCTTTTCTTCTATTTCTACCCTATTTAAACTCCACTTTAATTTTGTCCCAATCACTAGCAATACCTTCTGGAGTGTTTTGTATCTTCCCTAATAACTCCAGGATAATTTCCATTACCCATTCCTTAAATTTAGGTAGGTAGGGAAACACAAGTGGCTCATCTTTACTTCACTAACCTGCATTTTTTTTAATTTAGTAATTACTGGTGCATGATCTGAAATAGCTATTGGGTGTGTATCAAAGTTCTCATTTAAATGCAAATGTTCCTGTGAAATATAATTTCTATCATGTCTAGCCCAGTTATTGCATCTTAGGGAATAATATGTAAATTCCTGCTACTGATCTCATGTCTTTTATACCAAATATTTTTATAATTCTTTTTCCGAAATCTGCCCTCCTTAATTATATTTTTCCTTCTGAGCCCCCATATACATCCTTACTGTTTAAAATCAAATTTCAGTCCCCACCTATAAGCAACATTACCTGCTGAAAGCTGATTATTTCTCCCAATTTTTTAAAGCTCCAAAGTAGCAGTTTTAGGAAGAATATAAATACTTGTCAGTGTAATCCTCATCCCTTGCCAGTAGCACCTTACTACTACAAGTCTGCCATTATTATCTTGTTTTACCTCTTCTGTCACTACTGTAACTCCTCCTTTCTTTTGTCCCTGATATTCTGCAGAATATACATCCTGAAATCCTTTCTTTATCAAATTTACAAGGCCACTTCTTTTCAAATGTGTCTTATGTTGCATTGAAACTTGCATTTCTGAATATAATTGAGTACTTTTTCCTTGTTTTCTATATCCGCGAGACCATTAACATTCCAAGATAATATGGAAAGAGTCACCATTATGGTGAAAAGTCATTATTCCCACCTATAATATATGGCAGCTTTTTTGCATGTCTAACTCCAGGTTTTGTGATACATGCACACATTAATGTTTGGCAGGATAATCATTTACACAGTCTTTTCTTATCATCAGCACTGGAACCTATGTTTGTTTTATTTTGTTTTATTAAAAACCCTCAAACAAAAAACCAAACACAGACCTAGAACACCTCTATAACCTATTTTTTAATACAAACACATATAACTATGCACATCTACAAATAATAACATTTAACTCTCTTACTAGGAACATTTGTGCCAAATACACAGCTGCTAACACAGGCCCTAGTTAACCTGAAATTGAGGTTATCATTGCTAAGACACATGTTATTATACTAACTGGTGTTTGTTCTTTTTTATCATTAATCTCCCTTTACCAAATGTGAAAATTACTTGTATACTTCCAGAAATCATTAACTTTTAGCCATGAAGAAACCAGTGTTAAAAATCATTAAATTTTAGCCATGAAGAAACCAGTGTTTTCACTTTTATTGCCCTATTGTCAGCTTGCCTCCATGGAAAAAGAAGAGAAAAAAGCTAAATGAATTAATCTGTTACAGCATGAGAGACAAGCCAAAACATTTATTGGTAGAGGAAAACTTTTCATTTTATTTGGTGTTCTCAT
Organism: Protopterus annectens; assembly: GCF_019279795.1. Lineage (NCBI taxonomy): Eukaryota > Metazoa > Chordata > Ceratodontiformes > Protopteridae > Protopterus > Protopterus annectens. Next base: position 580,319,061 of record NC_056728.1, read on the forward strand.
ATTTACTTGTTTCCACTTAACATTTGTTATTAGACTAAACCAAGGGCCTTAATACAGACATTCACTTATGCAGAAGTAAGAGGAAACATATCAGTTCTACATATATCATGACCTGTAAACTTTTATACCCATATCAACAAATCAAGATTACAACCTATTAACTTAAACATGCTTTTGTCGAACTTTTCTTCTCTTTGCATTGAAATGCCTACATTTCTTAATACCAAAAAGAAGAAAGAGAAGAGGAAAGAAAAAGGGTATCTGTTTTCTTTAATAACTTTATTGCAGATAAGAACAACTAAAAGTGCTTTATTATAAAATATGCAGTTTATATTGTCAAAACGTTTATAGAAATACTGTTGAGAAAAAAATATATTACTTACAGTTACCCTTTTCCTTCCTTCTTTTTTTAGAAGTGCACACATTGGTATGATGTATGTTTCCTTAAATTAAGTAGATAACTTCCATATAGTTAGAACATACATGAAATTACAATGTTTCTAATGAAACTCGCCATATAGGAGTGGGAGGGGAACCAATGATTGAAGTGTAGTGATGCACATCTAATAGAATTTCATTTGAAAATTTCAGTAAAATTCCTTTACCCTTACTTCAAAGTGAGTATCTTTAGTACACACTAGTAATAAGAAACTGGTAAGCAGCCCATACCACTTAAATACTATGATAATTCAGAGTATGACTTAAATGTTTCTAATCCATTTACAGGGCACTGTGGAACATGCAGACATACACAACAGAAACAGTATTTTATTAGTCAGCATGCATCTTCAAACAATGTTTGGTTTCATTGCTTAAAGGAAACAGACTCCTTAATTACTGAAAAGTGTGAAATGTCAAATTTGTGAGAGAAAAATATGCCTTTATCTTGAATTATATTATACACTGGCAAAAAAAATGCATGATCCAACAGGTCCAAAGGCACTGTGATATCAAATCTCATAGACACACTAAGAAGTTATGCTTTATTAAAAAAATGCAAGTTTTGTGTTTTTCACATTTTAATAGAGCCACTATTGTTTAAACAATGGAAAGTGGTATTTCTGCTTCTGTTCCTCATTCAGTAGAATGAATGCAAAACAACATTGCTGAAAAATTATTCCAGGCCATTCACTGCTTTGGTTAGACGTACTGTTATTGTATCTGTATATACTACTACTACTGCTGCTACTTTAAAAAAAACATAGACAGTCCATGTAAACCAAATAACACAACTCTCTGTCACAAATCTACATTTTATCTGATATCCTGATATCTTCATTTTAGTGTTTTACTTTGCATACTGGTAATAACATAATGAAGACATTAATGAAACAATCAGTTTAACAACATAAAAGCTATTTTGTTTAGCTGGTACTGTACAAAAATATTGCTGAAAGGATGTGTTATGGGTATCTTTAAGAGAAAATAACAAATCTATGTGATGTATAGCAAGATATAGGAGTTCTTTCACATGGGAAAGTGCAATGTGGATGAATGTAGTTTTGGCAAATACAAAAGGAGCAAGTACTACTCGCTGAAACTACTTTTACTACAGTGGCATTTGCTTTTTTTCCCCCTCTACTGTTGTGTGACATCCGAGTTGGAATAAGTTGTAAAGATATGAGAAGGCTGCCAGCCTAGCTAGATAGGAATTTGTAGATAATTCTGTCATTTGTAAATATTAATGTAAGCCACATGCTTTTTCTCTTTGTTAAATGCTGAACTTCAAAAATGTAACCACATTGCACTCTGCTGGAGGAAACCTGATAAGTCGAGCATTGTATAAATGTTTGATCTCAAAACTCAGAGCCAAGATGTCTGGATGAAGGAATTATTGCTATTGTTTTGAGACCAGAGTTAATTTCTAGAATTTGCATGTATAATGTATTTTATTGCTGTAGCTTCCTGACCAGGGGAAAGATGAAAAGGGCTGCTAAACTCTGAGTATCTGTTGGCCTGGGAAGCAGAAAAAAAATGATGAAATCTGAAATGAGTCAGTAGTACTGTGCTATCAATTTAAGGACAGAGAGACTCAAAGCATTTTGCATTTGTCTTCAGAACATCCAACATCACCAGCACTGTCTTGCTCTATATGTAAATTTATTTTAGAACTGTGTTTGCTCTTAGATATAGATAGGAAATAGGAAGTCTAGTCTAGCTGTATTTCTGTTTTGATGTCAGAACTTTTCTACTGTATTATTTTAAGCATTTTTCTGTGATCTCTGAACTCTTGACTAGCACTGTGTTTTTTATTATTCATTATTAAATATTTTTAAACTTTTCAACTGTGGCTGTTTTGTGTAGGGATAATTTAAGCTCTAGAGTACATTGTATGTATATAGTGATACTGTACTAAGCCACTCCAATATGCCTTGCTGTTCAGTTACACTTACCATTTGGGTAATAATATTGCGCAGTAATAATTGGACATGCTTTAGTAAAGACCTTAGTAACTAATATTAGTGGTTGGTGGCAATGATTACTACCTTATAGCCTGGCAGGAAAGGGCATAGCTGGAGAACCTGTGCCAGCCTTCACCCAGAAGTGTTTGTGTGTTTGTATATAACTCATATCTTAAAGTGTGTGTGTGTGTGTGTGTGTGTGTGTGTGTGTGTGTGTGTGTGTGTGTGTGTGTGTGTGTGTGTGTGTGTATGTATGTGTGTGTGTGTGTGTGTGTGTGTGTGTGTGTGTGTGTGTGTGTGTGTGTGTGTGTCAGCTACTGGGACAGGGACATGAAGCTCTGGTTGGACAGAGAGGGTGCTGGAGGTTTTAGCTTGACCCCTAGGCTGAGATCTGCACCCTATAACTGTGCCAGTGGGGAGTCTTATTGGGGATCTGGAGAGAATGGGAGGAAACCAGCCCCAGACTGATTGTGATTACTGTGTGCTCTTTAGGGAAATTGTACTTTACTGTGTGTGTATTTGTTATCTTTCCCAATATGGACACCCCTTACTGGTGTTAGTGGTGAGGATTGAGGACCCTTGATTGCTGAGCCAGTGCATGGGCTCACATATTAATTGTTTGGCAGTGGTGGGATATCCACATCACATATTAATTGGTTGTCACATACTAATTGGCTTGTAGTGGTGTGGATAGTGAATTCCTGTACCTTGTGTACAGTGATCACTGAAGGTGTTTTTGTACTGTAAATCAGCCATGCAGTGAATATTCAGAGTTCAGATCACAATTGTTTTATTTCTTTTGTGAGCTTAGTTAGTCAAGGAAAGCAGGCAAGCATGTCAGCAGAGGAGTATGGAAAGCTCAGAAGGAGCCAGTTGGCTGAGATATGCCAGGCTAAAGGACTGGTGCAGGGAATCCTGACTAAGGCAGACATGGTTGCAGCGTTGGTCACAGCTGCATCAGAAAACAGCAACCAGTAGGATTATCAGACTGGCCATGGAGATGTACAACACTCAGGGAATGGACAGTTCAACCTTTGTGCAGAGGACTTAAAAATCCATCTGGAGTTAAAGAGACATAAGTTGGAGGCCAGGCATTTGGAAATGGAAGCTGTGGAAAAGGAGTGACAGATGCAGCATGAAATGGAGATGCGGACTCTTTGCCAGGGCCATGGAGGTAATTGGGAAGGGAGTAACTGGACCCTAGAAGCACACAAGGTCAGTAAATTACTTCTGTAGTTTACAGAGGGTGATAATTTTGTTGACCAAAGGCTCTGCGTACGGTTCCTGAACCCCCTTACTCCATGGTAAAGCTATAACTATTTTGTCCAAAATGTCTAACGTTGACTGTTTTGATTATACTGCTGTTAAGAATTGCTTGTTAGAATTTTTTTAAGCTAACACCTGAAACTTATAGAAAAAGTTTTGTGAGCATAGACGCAAGGCAGATGAAAGTGTGTGAATATGTTGCTGAACTGAGAACTTATTTTCATAGGTGGGTGAGTGAATGTCAAGTCACCACTTTTGAAGGGCTGGCAGACCTTTTGGTGAGGGAACAAACCCTTAGCACTTTGCCTGAGGACATGAGGATCTGGTTAGTTGATAGATAACGTGCTACTTCAAATGAGTTGGGGAAGAAGGGAGACCTATACCTAGCAAGCAGGGCATCCCTACACAAGAAAGGGATCCCCCGTACTGTTCATTGGTCTAAAGGAACCCATGGCGGGCAGCCCAGACTGCCCCAACAGAATCTGCCAATAGCAGGGGAAGCTACTAGTCCAGGTATGTGTCCAGGACCTAGGGTTAAATGTTTTGAATGCAACCTGTGGGACCATGTGGCATACAGATGTCCACAGAGGCAAGGTGGGAAACAAAACGTGAGAGAGCCAGTAAGTGGGAAAGACAAAATGTGAATAGTAGGTTGTTTTGGGAGAACAAGGGTACCAAATTACCACAAGAGGTTATATCCTATTGTAGTGAATAGCAAAGAGGCCATTGCTAAGAGAGACACAGCCTCTGACCTAACCATTGTGAAGCCTGCAATGGTTACAGAGGAGCGCTACTTGCCTGGGCAGTCTACTCCAGTCAGAGCTTTAGGAGGAACTCCATTCCAGATACCTTTGTCTAGAGTTCACCTTGACTGGGAGGGTGGAAAAGGCAACCAGCAAGTAGGTGTGTTTGAGGATTTCCCTGCAGATGTCCTGATAGGAAGTGATTTTGATAATGCAGTACCATGTGCTCATGCAGTTACATGCAGTCAGGCTTGGAGACAAGCATATGGGTCTGGTAGCCTGGGGGAGACCCAGTCAGACTACGTACTTGCAGGCAGGACTGGTGAGGTAGTTACTTCAAGGAGGGAGCCTCTGTGTAGCAGTGAGACTGGTGGTGAGCCACAGCTGCTTGTGGGTACTGATGTTTCTTTGGACAGAGTGACTGCAAAGGTAGAGGTGAGTAGTAGTAGCCAGGCTGACAATGAGGCCCCACTGTCAGAGGATCCCAGGCTTCCTGTGGAAGGGGAGCTGGGGAAGGTTACAAAGAGAGAGTTGAGCCAGGCTCAGCTCTCAGACCCTACATTGCAAGGCCTGAGAGAGGTAGCTAGTGAAGGACCTGATTCTCAAGGGAAGGGGGAATCTGTGTACTGGAACAAAGGGTTACTGTATTGTGAGTAGACCCCTGAGGAAGGGCTAGAAGGTGAGAGAATACAGTAATTGGTAGTGCCTAGAGCCTACCATCTGGTGCTTCTAGCCATAGCCCATGATATTCCCTTTGCAGGTCATATGGGCATAAAATGTACAAAGAGACATACTATGCAGAAGTTTTATTGTCCTGGAATTTCTAGAGATGTGACAGGGTACTGCAGGACCTGTGAGCAATGCCAAAAGGTAGACAAGGCAGGAGACAAGGTGAGAGCTTATTTGATGTCTTTGCCTGTGATTGAGGAGCTATTTCAGAGGGTAGCTATGGATATTGTGGGGCCTCTGAGTACCCCAAGCTCCACAGGGAAAAGGTGTATCCTAATGGTAGTAGATTATACTACAAGATACCCTAAGGCAGTGGCTTTGTCCTTCATTGAGGCAGAACAGGTGGCAAATGATTTGTTAGAGATTTTCAGCAGGGTAGGTTTCCCAGAATAAAAACTGACTGACAGAGGTGCCAATGTCATGTCAGATCTGCTGGCTTGTTTTTGGAAGTACTGTGGGGTAAAGCACCTGAAGACCACCCCCTACCATCCCCAGACTAGTGGTCTTATTGAGAGGCTAAACTCACTCTACAATCAAGTCTATGCTATGAGGATTTGCAGACCAGTTTAAGAGGGAGTGGGACAAATATTTGCCCCATCTGTTGTTTGCTTACAGAGAGGTTCCCCAGGAATTCACACGTTTTTCACCTTTTGAGTTGCTGTATGGGCATAGGGTGAGGGGACTTCTAGATTTAATTCTTGATGAGTGGGAAGGTGAGTGTGAATCTCACAAGGAGTCTGTTGTGGCATATGTCCTAAACCTTAGCACAAGGCTCAGGGAACTCATGGACTTTGCCCAGGAGAACCTGGTAGAAACCCAAAAACAGAGAAAGGTGTGGTATGAGAGGAATGCATGAGCTAGAGAGTATGCTGTAGGGCAGCAGGTGATGGTTTTCATTCCTGTCTGACACAACAAGCTGCAAGCAGCTTGGAGGGACCCTACAAGGTGTTATGAAAGGTAACCGATGTTAACTACATGATGGAACTGCTAGGCAGGAGGCATGGGTGCAAGTTGTACCATTTTAACATGATGAAACCTTACCATGATAGGGAGGTCCTTGTGCTGAGTATTTGCAGTGGCTTGCAGGAGGAGTCTGAAGGAGATCTGGTGACTGATCTCCTCATTGAGGCTCGGACTGACACTTCAGTGGAAGGGGTAGCAATGTCCCAGCAGCTATCTCCTACCCAGGTTCAAGAAATCCAAGCAGTGTTACAGGCATTTGGGGACATGTTCACTGGGAAACCAGGCTGCACCCACCTGGTGCAGTACCAGGTGGATACAGGTCCCCAAAGGCCTATTAGGCAGGCCCCTTATAGGGTGCCTGAGTGAGTCAGACTTTGAGGGAGGAGATACAGGAAATGTTGGAACTAGGGGTAATTCAAGAGTGCAGCAGTCCCTAGGCCTCCCCAGTGATGCTGGTGCCAAAGAAACATGGCAGCACCAGGTTCTGTGTGGACTACAGAAAATTAAATAGTCACACAGAGTCAGATGCTTACCCCATACCTAGGACAGATGAGGCCCTAGATCAGCTGCATGGGGATAAGTATCTTACAACCATTGATCTTAACAAGGGTTACTGTCAAGGTGCCCTTGATTCCCAGTGCTAGAGAGAAGTCAGCCTTTATGACTCCTTTTGGCTTGTATGAGTTCACAAAGTTGTCCTTTAGGATGAAAAATGCCCCAACAACTTTTCAGAGACTTGTAGATCATATCCTGGCAGGAGCAGGAGGGTTTGCCCTTGCTTACCTAGATGATATTGCTGTCTACAGCCATTCCTCACAAGAGCACCTTCAACATGTCAAGAAGGTGCTGGGCAGACTATAGAGAGCAGGGTTGACCATTAAGCCCAGAAAATGTCAGTTGGGTATGGCAGAGGTCTCCTACCTGGAACATAGAGTGGGGAGTGGTAAGATCAGGCCAGAACCTGCCAAAGTAGAAGCCATTCAGGCATGACCTGCACATGTTACCAAAAAGCAGGTGAAGGCATTCTTAGGGACAGCAGGGTGCTACAGAAAGTTCATCCCTAGTTATAGTACCATAGCTGCTCCCCTCACAGACCTGACAAGGAAAAACAGGTCAGGTAAGGTAGTTTGGACCCCAGCATGTGAGCAGGCATTCCAGAAGCTTAAAGAAGCTTTGGGAGGACCCTTTGTGTTAGCCAGTCCAGATTACAGCAAATAATTTGTTGTGCAGGTAGATGCTTCAAACACTGATGTAAGGTCTGTACTTAGCCAGATTTCTTCAGAAGGAGAAGAGCACACAGTGGTTTATCTCAGTCGTAGGCTTCAACCCATGGAGGAATGCTATGCAGCTGTAGAAAAAGAATGTTTCGCTCTAGTGTGTACACTGAGAAATTTCCGCCTTATCTGTATGGAAGAAAATTCACTGTAGTGACAGATCACAATCCCCTAACATGGTTAAAGAGAGCCAGCCAGCAAAATGCCAAGTTGCTAGGATAGAGCCTAGGATTGCAAGCCTATGATATGTCAGTGCAAAACCACAGTGGGAGTAGCAATGCCAAAGCAGATGTGCTCTCATGATCTCAAGACAGGGAATGGGGTAAGGTATATTCAGATAGATCTAACCCTCTCAAGCAACGTTTCTCAAGGGTCACTTGAAAAACTAGCTTGAGTTCCCGGGGGGGAGGGTATGTGAAGATATGTGAAGGCTGGCAGCCTAGCTAGATAGAATTTTTTAGATAATTCTGTCATTTGTAAATATTAATGTAAGCCACTTGCTTGTTCTCTTTGTTAAATGTTGAACTTCAAAAATGTAACCACATTGCACTTTGCTGGAGGAAAGCTGATAAGTCAAGCATTGTATAATTGTTTGATCTCAAAACACGCAGCCAAGATGTCTGGATGAAGGAATTCTTGCTATTGTTTTGAGACCAGAGTTAATTGCTAGAATGTGCATGTATAATGTCTTTTATTGCTGTAGCTTTCTGACCAGGTGCAAGATTAAAAGGGCTGCTAAACTCTGAGTTTTTGTTAGCCTGGGAACCAGAGAAAAAAATGATGTAATCTGAAATGAGCCAGTAGTACTGTGCTATCAATTTAAGGACAGAGAGACTCAGAGCATTTTGCATTTGTCTTCAGATCATCCAGCATCACCAGTACTGTCTTGTTCTTTATGTAAGTTTATTTTAAAACTGTGTTTGCTCTTAAATATAGATAGGAAATAGGAAGTCTAGTCTAGCTGTTTTTCTGTATTGATGTCAGAACTTTTCTACTGTGTTATTTTAAGCATTTTCCTTTGATCTCTGAACTATTGATTAGCACTGTGTAGTAAGATGTATTGTCTTGTGCTTTTTATTATTCATTATTAAACATTTTTAAACCTTTCAGCTGTGGCTGTTTTTTGTAGAGATAGTTTAAGCTCTAGAGTACATTGTATGCATATAGTGATACTGAACTAAGCCACTCCAATAAGCCTTGCTGTTCAGTTACACTTACCATTTGGATAATAATATTGCACAGTAATAATTGGACACCCTTTAGTAAGGGCCTTATTAGTAGCTGATATTAGTGTTGGTGGTGGTACTTACTACCTTATAGCCTAGCAGGAAGGGGCATAGCTGGAGAACCTGTGCCAGCCTTCCCCCAGGACCATCTGTGTGTTTGTATATAACTCATATCTTAAAGTGTGTGTGTGTGTGTGTGTGTGTGTGTGTGTGTGTGTGTGTGTGTGTGTGTGTGTGTGTCAGCTACTTGGGCAGGGACACGAAGCACTGATTGGACAGAGAGGGTGCTGGAGGTTTTAGCTTGACCACTAGGCTGAGATCTGCACCCTATAGCTCTGCCAGTGGGGAGTCTTACTGGGGATTTGGAGAGAAAAAGAGAAACCATCCTGAGACTGACTGTGATCTCTGTGTGCTCTTAAGGGAAATTGCACTTTACTGTGTATTTGTTATCTTTAACAATATGGACGCCCCTCACTGGTGTTAGTGGTGAGGATTGAGGACCCTTGATTGATGGGCCAGTGCACGGGTGTCACATAAGTACAGGGGTTTTGGAGTAGGGGACTTACACCCCTGCAAAAACAAATTTGTTGTAATATTTGCCAAAGATAATTTAAGTGACATGTTTTCAATTTGTTTCTGTTCACTGAAGTTACCTTCAGTGACTTGACATGAATCCTTCCACATTACACAAAATTAACAATTTAGCCAGTTTAGGACTGTGGTCATTTAATCTTTTTAACTAGGGAATGATGGGAACTCACTGTTTCTTAGATGAATAATACACTCAGCTTTGTCCTGTGCCTTACAGTGTAGCTGAAGCATGGCAATATCCTTTTAAGTTGGTATATATTAACAGGCACTAACGAGACACAAAAAAGCTGATTGGGACAAAGCTGTAATGACATTCCATGACATCACCATGGCTGAAAATAAAATGGTTCTGTCTTTTTATTTTCACACTGCAGATCCAGTTTATTATAGAAACAACAGGCTTTAAATATTACTTTATTTGATATAATTGTGCATCCATTGTGTAAGCATTTAGCTATGTTTCATGTCACACAATGCATTTGAAGCATACTGATATTATATGATAAAGTACACCTTCAAAATATTATTTATTAATTCTAAACTGGATAAATGAGAATCGAAAACGTTTGTTGGCCTTTACCTGTTATAACATTTCTTCTTAGCATGACAAGGGACATTAAGGTCCTTGTGTCTTTCTATTTTGGCACTGTGGGTTTGTTTATAGTTGGAATAACATACTACAGTACAATCTTTATAAATGGAAATGGTCACATCTCAGATGCATTAGATAATTCTCCTTTCTTTCTGCTTCACAGTATACCTGTAGAGTGATGATTATCTTGTAACGTAAAGCACTTAGTCATGCATTATTACTTAATTATGCACAGGAAAAACAATCTGAAATCTGACTGTTCCACAGTTTATCAGTACCTCTGGATTCCAACAGTCTAGTTACAGTAAGCAAACATTATAGTAAAACATTAATGCAAATGATTAAGGCTATGAGGTATTACTGAGCTGCTTCTTGTATTCTAGAGTTTGATTCCCTCAGCCACCATTTGCTTACTTTATTACTCTGAACAATTCACTTATGCAGGTAGTGTACTGGGGCAGTTTTGGAATTAGCCTTAGGTGATCAAGTAGTCTCCCAGAATTCATGAATTCATGCCTAGTAATTATAGCTAAATCTATATTGATGCATCAAAAATAACAGTGAATATGAAGAAAAATAGTACAGAAACAAAAGTAAATCCAATTAACATATATTGCCATATGAAAAAATAACATAAAAAAATGTACCGAAAGAAAAAAAAACACACTTTAAAAATCTTTACTCATGATTTAAGAACATTGCTTTGTGCACATTTTCTCAATGAAGAATACAAAACACAAACACTATGCTTTCTAATTTAAACAAAAAGTTAATACTGCTTTAGTACAGTACTGTGACAAAAGACCCAAAACGAAGAAGGCAAGCACACAAGGAGTAGTTTAAATGAGTTCCTGCAAACATTGTGGTAGTATTGCTTGATAACTAACATAAACCATGACTGATGCCCTCAAGGTGACTTTCTTGATATCCAGTTCTCATTCATAAAATAAAATGGTAATGGCCAGAGATCCAGTCATAATCCTGTATAACATTTTCCATAGTTTTTCTTTAAAACAGGATGGCATTTTGTCTCGGGTATATAAGGCACTCAGCATCATTTCATCTCCTGTGATTAAGCTAGGGCCAGTGTTAGCAATTTGGCTCCCATCATACTTTAGTTTTGGAGTCCATAACAAGAATATTCCCATATCCCATAAACGAATAATCAGGCATTACTTTTGCATGATGCACATGTGTCTTTGTACTTATATATGAGAGTGTACACAACCAACCTTCTAAACCATGAATTCTAGAAACAGAGTCTGGCTGTTACATTATACATGGCCACATTACTACAGAGTGGTGAGACTCTGTAATGCATTAAAGTGGCCAGTGTCACTAAGAGTTATTCAAACCACAATACTGTTTGCATCTGGACTTAAGTAGGTCACATAGCACAGACATGCACACAAATTACAGCATTGTTAGACATGCCAAATTCATTTAGATAACACTCAAAAACTCAGTGTGCTATTATGTGTGAAACAGTAGCCTAGAATTTTGAAATGTGTTTTTTCATACAGTTTAGTGTGTCACCATCCCCATGTGGTTCAGTGTTTGCATCTAGTGGTTTCTTACAAGTGTTTCAGGGATTTACTTCAAACTAAGCTCATTCCCAGTGTCTGAATCATATGTTCAGTATTCTGACAAATATCCATATGTTATGTGTTGTCACAGTGGAGAAATATCTGAAAAAAAGTGAAAAAATAGATGTGTTTTCAAAAATGTCTGTACTGGGAAGTACAGAAATCAATTCTATGCATTTAAAAAAATGTTCAAACTGCAACCCCTAGGAATTTTCTCACTTCAATGCATCTTGGTAGAAAGTTGGAGTCTTTGGATTCACAATTTTGAAATACTTCTCACTGTTGGTAGAAGGAGAAGCATAAACTGAGGTGTGCCACACATATAAATGCCACTGGAGAAAGAGCATTGAGACACTTAACAATTGCACTTTTCTTAAAGAGGAGAAAGACAAATCAGAAAAGTTATTGTAATCCCAGAAACAGCTTTCCATGTAGTCATCATTTGTTCTTTACAAGGATAAGGATGCTGCAGAAAGTATAAATGTGTCTGTTACTGATCTAAATAATCCAGCCAAAGACTAAGAGTACAGTGAGTTGTATGATTCATTATTAAGGGACAGAATGCATTGTGGTATAAGAAAAGATCAAACAAGGTAAAGCCTATCAGGAAAAGTCGACATGGACTTATCAAAAGTTGTGGATTTATACATCACAAGTGGGGAATTTACTCCATCTGCATCTCTTAACAGACAGTATAGGGAATGTGATTGTACCACCCATTTTTTAAGGTACAGGTCCAGAAAGGAGAACAATCTGTTGTGAGGGTGATGAAGTAATTTTTTCTCAACATGATATTCATGATATTCTCATCAGAGAGGGTTGTCCACAGTCTTTTAAGTCAAGATTTCAAGTTTTTTTTCTCATAATTTTGGGAGTTCCGGGCCATCATACTGTCACTAAGTGACCATGAATGAAATGGGCAAGAACTGACAGAATTATTCAAACAGTGAAGAATATTAATAGAACTGGGTTGAGAGCTCAAAGCAGGACTGCCGTCTTGCATATCTTGAATACAGAAACAGTGTCCACCATAAGCTTTCACTTTCACAGCTGTTGATCGGGAGATGATAGAGAACAAAGTTTCCAGGATCCTTTGTTCTACTTCAGCCAGAAGAAATAATAGATGTCCAATATGCATGGCAAGCAGTTTGAGTGAAACAGAAATACTGTAATGGCAAGTCAGCTAGCATAACATGCCCATTCTTTGCATGCATAAATATATATAGCAGAGAATCATAGTCATTGAAAGTGGAGTAACCAAATAAGCTTGAGGTGAAAGAGATGAAGTGCCTGAGACAGATAGTAGAATGCTCACTATGAGACAAACACGGAAATGAGGATGCCAGAGCAGACATCTGTCTAGCTGTAATTATGGAGACAGAGACAGTCACAAAGAACAAATTACAGTAGTTCAGGCACTTGTGCAGGGAGGCAGAAAATTATTTGGTAAAGCAAATTTGGGAGAGACAGGAAAAAAGGGCAAGAGGAAATTAAGGCATCAGGTGAAAAGACGTATGGATGGATGGATGGATTGCATGACAGAAGAAATGAGACATGTGGGGATTACTGCTGAAGAAGGTAGGACAGTGGCTCTGAACTAAGAGATGTGGCAACAATTAATGTGACACCGAACCCAAAGTAAAAATGGGAGAAACAGTTTGATGAATGATTTAGTTCTGATGCAATAACAAACTGATGTGCATATAATCATAATAGTACTTTCATTTGCAAAGTGAAGACAAGTCATGCAATTCTCCCTTCCAGTAGAAAGCCTGGTATAATGATGAATTTTAGACTGCTTTTATGTGGGATGCATTTGCCTAATAAATAAAATGGGAACTATACACATTTGTTGTGAAATTAATCTAAAAACATTTAGACATCTGCTGCAAGGATGCTGTGAAATTACTATAATAATGTAAGACTCAGAAAATAAAATCATGTGTTGTGTCTTCAATACTGCTGTAAAAAAAAAAAATCACTGACATTTTTTTTTTTTGTACCAATGGTCTGTTGCAGAGTATTGGATAGGTCATTTGGTACCCTGAACAGTCCTCAGCCTCACAATCCCTCAACCCAAAGCTGAGAGCAAAAAAAAAAATAAAAAAATAAAATAAAATAAAAATTAAGGTCTTCAGGTTTTTCTGAACTTAAGGACCAAAATAAATAAATAAGTTAATTAATTAATTAAAATGAAACCCACTGGCTCTAAATTGTAGCAAAAAATGTATATAACGTCCTTGCTCTAGTTAGTAACCTCCTAAGCTACTAAATGCATTAATCTGTTAAGCTACAATATCATCTGCTCATTCTTAAAAGAATGCTTTTAATACACTCATGCACAATGGCCACTTTGACCACTGCTGTTTTCAGCCCTAACAACTTGCCTCTGAGGGAAGCCATCCGATATGCACTCCTCTAGTTACAGATCTGGTCAGTCACAGTCAAATATGCCCATTCTGTAATGGCATACAGACTCTGACTTTGAAGAAGTGACATAAAATGTTTATAAGCAAAAGCACTGTATCCGAGTTATCAAATATAATTCTGTGGGCAGTGTCTCTGTTGTTGTTATTGTTGTCTTTCGGCTTTTCCCGGTTAGGGGTCGCCACAGCGGAACTCCTAATGTTGCCATTACCCATGCAAATACAGTATCTGGTGTCCTGATCATAATTAGGAAAATACCTGCAACAGAAAAGATATCTCAGAAGATCTAGAGCATCTACATCTACTAAAATATTGAGTAACCACTGAAATGTATTGCCCACAGTAACAAATCTCTAGTGTTAACCTTAAATAGCAACAGGGTATGGAATGAATAGTCTTGGTGTTGTCCCTCAATAACAAATGGATGTTCAAGATCACATTCTCTGGCCACTTCTTCTGATCTGGATCCCAACCCTTCCTCACTGAGATCATTTTGAGCCCTCAGCCCTTTGAGGACATTGGTTGTTCCATCATCAACAATGGCAGTCACGTCAGAGTTAATGCCCTCATCCTCAACTGCTCCAGTGTTGAGCTTGTTGTCAATATTTATGTTTTGGATCATTGTTTTGTAAGGACAATGCTACCTTTGACATTAGGGAGATGATTAGCAAAAGGCATCCTTGGTCCTCTCCCTCTTGGGATTGAGTATTTCATCATCAGATTTGGCTTTTTGATGCTCAGTGTTAAGGCTTCTCACCTTGGCTAGGTTGCCTATGGCTGCCTTTCCCTTGCAGTTTTTCATCAGTGCATAATTATAAATGCTAGAGTAAACATTTTGACTTTGGTTTCAGGTCTACAGCTGTCCAGTATTGGTCCCTTTAGGTCAGTGACCTCAGCCTCTGGTTTGGGGCAAATACCAGTCCTGAATCTGCTGATACAGACTACCCTCTATGAGCTGCACCTGATATGATTCATGCTATGGTCCAGGGACCTCCCTTACTTGTTTTTACTTCCATCAGCCCTACTGTAGACCAGGATAGAGAAAGATAGTAAAGGATGTTCTGCAGACTTTAATGCTTGTGTCTTTCTCTTTGTCTTCATACTTCTCAACTTCTCCCAAGATCTTAGAGCAAAATTAAACAGAAGAGTAAGCACTTAGACTATCCTGATAATGACCTCACCATAGCCATGGATGGTAGCCAGAAGGTAAATTCTCATTGAGGCAAAAGAATAATGGCTCAATGATACCCCTCTGTAAGACGTCATCTTCAGTGAGACCTTCCTTGACCCCCAAGTCATCCTCTTACGTGGCTCACACTGTTAAAGAAATGGTTCAGGTAGTCACAAAACTGTGTGGAATGATCTCAACATGGTGTCATCTGTCCCAAAGAAGCCAGATAATATCCTGCAGCCTTCCAAAGACTGTCCTAGCTGCCTGCTAAAAAAAAACATTGGTGGACTCTACAATTACCTCAGCTACTAAGGAGGTTCCTGTACCTCAGCCAAAAGCTGCCCATCCTCCTAATAAAGAGTCAAATGCAATGGGCATACTGGGAAGCATGTGTTCTCATCCTAATCTTTCTCCCTGGTGGCCTTAAATGTCATAGTACACATGCTGAGTTTCAGAAGGAGTTAATTAATGAAACTGCTTCTATTCTGAGAGGGTTGCCAGACTCTGATCTAAAATCAAAAGTTAGTCCCAGTTGTCAACACTCAGCTCAGTGGCTATCCAAACCATGCACTTTATATTCAACATTGTGAATAGTTTAGCCAATGTGGCAAGAAATGAACTGGCTGCCCATCATCACACCTGACTCCACATAATGTGATATGCTGAAAACACCAAGACTGTTTTCATGGATACTCTATGTGACAGAGCCTTAGTGCTCAGATATGCATTAAAAACCAAATTAGAGAGACAGGAGCACAAGGATAATGCTTTCTCTAAGGTTGGATTAAGTTCTAGGCTTCTCATCATCTGTTTTTTTTTCAGAATCATCAGAGCCCACATCATTTGTGGTTTCATTGCACCCAAGATAACTTTTGAAATGTTGTCAGGGGTCACATGGATCAAGGCAGTATTCAGAATGGGTGAGCTTCCAAAGGAGAAGGTTTTTGGCAAAACAGCAAGTGTACCATGATCCGTTGGGAGGAAGCAATCTATTCCATTAGACCTTTACTGACTACACTCCTCTGGAGGCAGTCAGAGATCATCTCTCTCTTTATACCTGTCTCTATGACAGACCTTCAGATTCAACAGGTGAGTCATGTAAATAGTGTCCACAGGGTATTCCATTTATGTATATAGTGCCCAGAGGGTAGTACATGTATGTACATAGTGTCCATAGGGTATTCCATTTCTGTCATGACAATTCTCAAGACACAGACTCTCCTCTGCTGGCTATTACATCCCATTCTAAGGCACTGGTAAGATTACAGGAACACAGCCTTCTCCTAAAGAGAGCAATCCAAGAAGTCTCACCAGAACAGGAAGGGCTAAATTGTTACTCAAGATGCTTTTTGGTCCCAATAAAACAAGGGACTTCATGCCAGTTTTTGATTTGAGTAACCTAAATCAACACATTCCCTAAATAGCCCTTTCAGAAAGTAACAGTGCAGGCTATCATTCACAGTCTGTCAACAGAAGACTGGATGTGCTCTTTGGACCTTCCAGATGCATAATTACACATAAAATTGCCAAAGAGTCCAAGAGGCTCATTTACTTTATTTAACTTTCACTTTTATCTTCTCTAACGCTGACTGCTTAGTTTTTCAGTAATTAGAGTATACTCAGTATTTTTTGCCAACAACCTAACTGAAAGAAATTTATTTACTTCCTGTCTTGTTTCCTTGTGGTCCAGTTTACATATCCATGTGATAATGTTAAATGTACCATGCATCTTCTGGGCAAAGTTACAGCTCTACACTGTAGATTGGATTTCTTGACTGCTTGTTACTTGTCTATCGACCGTTGTTTCAAGTCGACTGAATTTTTGTACTATTTTTGTTTCTTCTCCACCAGGAATAAATGTATTAATCTTGCCAGTTATTAGGATTGCTGTTTTTTTCATTTTGAAAGGCAGATGTATATTAAGACTAAGATATCTTGGATGTCATTCAAATTTATCAAGTAATGTATCATCAGCATAGTGAATGTTGCTGAATATTCTTCTTCCAGATTTCTCTCCTTAATTATCTTCAATCATCATTTGTTGAGGATTTGTTCTGCATGTAAATTAAACAGGTATGTTGAATGTAAGTAGCCTTGTAACATACCTTTACCAATTCTAAACCATTTTGTTTATTCTTGTACAATCTGAAGCGTTGCTTCTTGGTTGATATAAAACTGGGAGGAGGCAGATTTAGAAGAAATCGAACTGTAAATGTGGTTGTAATTTAGAAGTGAATGTGTGCAATAGTGAGTCTCTGAACATTTACAATTTAGCTGACATCACTATTTCTGCAGGATGTTTGTCCATGTTTAAGAAAGGATTTAATTTCATTCCTAATTTTAAATCTTGATATTATTTACATGTTGCTCCAGCTGAAATTATATGTTAGAAGTCATAACTTTAAATTGTTTTTTGAAGACAAAGGAAAGCAATATGTTGAATTAGGTCCACCCAAAAGGAAAAGTACTTTTCTACCTCTCCCTAACTCACGGGTTTCTGTTTTTGACAACATTTGTGAACAATAATTTAGGAATACTTTTTGTCAGAGGAAATCCTTACATGATAATTTATTATATGAAGAGAGAAAGTGTTTGAAAACCCTTATGTCTAATAGAAGTTTGTGTCTTATAAAACTCAATAAGGGTGGGGGGTTGTTGTCATGAATAGTTTGGATTATTATTCTAAAATGTCTTTGTTATTATCTAATGATGTTACATATGCTAAAGTGTCACTCAATGAAGTTTCCATTTCATATGCCAAGTTGGATTTTACTTTATAAACCATGGTTACGCAGGTGGACATTAACCATGAGGAATAGGAATACCTTAATGTTAGTAAGCCAAAAATAGCATCAATTTTTGGTATTCCAAAAAATCCACAATTGTATGGCTGATCTCCCATTAAGGTTTACAATGTCTGTAAGAGGGTCAAAGACAGAGACGCTGGCCAAATTTGTGGATTATAAATATAAATCAGTTTTAGAATTTGAGTCTTATATTTTGAAGGACATTTGACATTTATTGCAAATACTAGACACATTACAGTACAATGATGACATTATTTTATTACTGTAGATGTTGTAGAACAGTCATTCCCCCGCGGTTTTGGAATGGATTTTTTTTGTCCGACTACTTACAATTGTCTTCTCATGATATATGGGTGGTCACTACCCTCCTTGAATTGGTATTAAACAACTATTTCATATACTATGAAGGAAAGTATTACAAGCAGATTTCAGGTGTTGCCAAGGAATGGCCTGTGCCCCATTATATGCCAATGTGGTGTTGGTCATGTGGGAGAAAGTGGTTGTGTTCATCCCCCTGTTTCATTCAATGGTCCATAGATATTTTAGGTTCCTGGATGATGTGCTTATCCTTTGGAAAGGTACACTAGAACAATGGCAGTAGACCCATTCAATATGACAAAATTCCACTAGCCTTCTTAAGTTTACCTACTCTTACGGTGTTGATTACATTAATTATGTAGACATCCTACTTGAAAAGAAACTTCATTTTGAGTGCAACTCCTCTAGTATTTTCAGGAAGGAGACATTTTCTAATGCCTGCTTACATTTTGAGAAATTTCACCCTTTTCACCAAAAATGTTTAGTGGTCAAGGGTGAAATAGTTTGTCAAGAATAACATCTGACAATAGTATTTTTGATAACAAAATTAGACTTTTGATTGGAATGTTTGTGGAAAGAGGTTATCCTTTACAGCTCTTAAATAAAATCAAGAATGAAGTAGTAAAATACCTTACAGGCCGTTTTTCACTTATTTTGAGAATCAGATCTGTTCAGCTTGATGGCAATGGTAATGCCACTGAGGGTACTAGGATTACTGACTAATTTGATAGAACTACACCCATTTTCGCCATTCCATATAATATGGATGTCTTTTGTTACACAAATATTATTAGATTTGTTTTGGGACTTGTTTTTTTCCCAATGAAATAAAAAAGTAAATTGGGGTCAGTCATGTGATTGTTTTTTCCAAGGAGCGGAGCATTAAATTTCTTTTAGAAATGCCAGGTGGTGAAAAAACTTTAAAGAGGACCCATGGGTCTATGCCTAAATCTGGAGCCTGTGAATTCTGCAGGTTCATTAATGAGGGCCCATATCTATTGGGAGAAAACTTTGCCAGGACCATTGCTTGTCCTGGGAGGTGTGACTGCAACACTTCCCTTATAGTGTATCTTGCAACATGCAGCTTGCGCAGTGCTTTCTATATTGGGAAAACAATTAGAAAGCTGAAAGAAAGAATTAGGGAGCATGTTTATGATGTCAAACGCAGGAAAACAACAAATACACTGTATAGGCACACAACTGATTGCCCTAATGTTTACATTTTTATTACTGACAGGGCAACAGCTGCAAGTTATAGTGGTGATGTGGATAATTCAATTGAGTGTAAAGAACTATACTGGCAGCTAAGACTCAATGCGTCATCAGCACTATGCATTAATGACAACATTTCCCTTGCTTGCATTTTAAAGAAAAGAGTTGCAGTGGTATAATATGGCAACACTATTTACTTATAATTTATTTCACTTAGCTTTTAAGTACATTTTTACATACACATTTTACAAACATGATCTTATAAACACATTTTTTTATTTATTGACTACACAAATTATTTGTTCAGCTATTAATATATGCATTGACTCTCATTTTTTACCTGTCAAAGGTTTTAAAGCATTGTAATTCAGCTGGCTTTGCATCCTTTATTCCATCATATCCACATTTTTTACACACTTTTTTCAGCACATTGTGATTTTAGTATTGTATATATTGTTTACTTTGCAATACTGCATTTCTATATAACACCATTATTCTATTGTAACTTGATCACTTTTGTGTGAATTTTATGTTTATGTGTTTTATGAATGTAACATACTGAAACTCCCATAATTCCTATTAGTGACATCACCTGCTCTGTGATATCTACTCAGTTTGATTGGCTGTTATTTTATGCTTAAATGCATCATCAAAGGTAGACAAAACTACTCTGAAGATGTTTATGTGAAGTTCATTTTAGACGAAAGTGCTCAGTTTTTTTTGTATTTATTTCAAAAAACGGTTGGTTGCATTGTTGGTTGGGCCTTTGTGTTTGTTTGTTTGTTTTGGTTACTAGTTTTGGTATCTTTTGTTGATATAAAATCTGTGCATGAGAGCTATTAGGTGTTTTGATATATGCACACAACAGGAGAGACAGCACGAATGAATCCAAAAGGATTTATTTAATAGAATTAACGCCAACAAAATGGAATACTTATTTTCGTCCAAACTTAGTCAGACTTCATCAGATAGCAGTAGTTTATCCATCATGTTCCCTTCAGTTGTGTGCTTGTGTTTAACTACGGTTCTCTTTTTTTTTGCACACTATCCTTGGACTTGTGATTACGTGTTTTGATATATCCATAATTTTCAGTGTGGCCCAGGGTTTTTCTCTATAATCAGTGAAACACATATAAGAATCTTTTTTATATTATTTCTTCTTTTTACGAAACCATCTCTCAGGTCCAGTGATATATCTTGTTCATTGCTGTTTCCAAAATCCTTCTTGGACTTCTGGCAACTTATGTTTCAAGAATGGTTCTAATTGTCACTGAATGATTTTGAGAAGAGCATATGGATCAGAGTGATTTTTGCAATAATCTCTTCAGTCAGTTAGATTACCTTTCTTTAAGACTGGTATAAAATAACATGTTCCAGTCAGATGATCATGACATTGTCTTCCAGATTTTCTGGCAGAGCCTTGTAATTATTGCAAAAACTGCACATGCATGCTTCAATGGGAATGTCATTAGTGCATGGAAATTTTTTCTTTGGTAAACTTTTCACTGATGCTTCTGCCTTTTCTGTCACCATCATCAGTTCCTGATCATAAGGTATATGTTTAAATGGTTGTTCATCAATTTGATCTCTACAGTATAATGATTTGGTGCAGTCTGTCAACATTTTATTAATCCTGTCAATATCATTCAACATAGATCTTTAAGTATCTTTTAAAACTCTACTTTGAAGCTAAAATGTTCTCCGTAGCTGCCAGAGTTTTAAGAAAGCTGATTTTATTCACCCCCTAGTGTTTTCTGATTCTATCTTTTTGCATGCATTATTGAAGTATTTCTCTTTGCTTTGTCATGTGCACACTGAAACTTTGATTCAATTCTAGAACATCTTGTCTCTTCTGGCTATAGCTTCTCTTTGTTTTTGACTAGTCTTCAAGGTCTCATCAGTTTAACATTTTGGCTGCTTTCTCCTTTTCACTTTTTGTAGGGACTACTCACTTTCTTATAACGCAACATTTTTTTCTGTTTCTCGTAACTCTAACAGTAGTCTGGCATTTGTGTCTGATGGAGCAAATTAGTTTTGCATAGTCTTTGAACTCTTTTAGTTCACTTTTAAGATTATACTTTATTAAGTAATTGGACCACTTACTAGCTTGATTTTAATTGTTAGAAGCTGTTGACCCATACCATAATCAGTCTCAAATCTGTTTTTAGTGATGTTGTTGAGCATTTCTGTTATTTACTTTTGCAAACATATTGAATTTGATTTCTATACATTCTACTTTGTGAAGTCTATGTTTAGATTTGCTGCTTATTTTGAAGAAAGGATATGCTTGAAATGAGCAGGTAGTTTGTCTTACAAAATTCAATGAGATAATTTTCTACTTCATTTATATTACCAAATCCATCTTTTCCAGCTACCTGACCTTTTTTGCTCCTATTCTATGTTACAGTTTTCTATGATTATCAGTGTAGCTTCTTTTTCTCAGTTTAAGCTTGTAACAGAAATGATCAAATTCATCCTGTTCTGTCTATGCTGTTGGTACATATACATCTCAATGATAATCATGTTAATGGATGGACATAGTAGACAAAAGATATTAAGGGCTCACACATTGATTTAGTTATAATTCTTGCATATTTCTTAGCTATGAGTGCAACACCATTTCTTCATTGGCTTTCACTTCTGTTATACTATAGTGTGTTCATCAGATTCAAAGTATTTCATTCCAGTCCATTGCAGTTCATTGATACCAGACCAAACTGTCAAACCTTCCATTTGACTACAAATATTATTTTACTCTTTCTCCAAAAACAATTAATACCCATTCTGCATTATTCCTTAGATTAATACTAGGCTAACTGCCCCTATGGGTCATTTTTTAAGCCTAACCAATTACCCTATGTGAGACTTGAACCCTGCACCTTGTTTCTATAAGGTGAACACCTTAACCATTATGCCAACCCCTCCCCCATAATCAGCCCTTGCAAGTCTGAAACCCAAGACCCTGCACAGTATAGCCAAAGTGATTTACCACTAAACCATTTGAAATAAACAACCGTGCAGGTCTCAGACCCAGGACCCTATACACCATAGTCACAGTAGTTAACCAACAAGCCATCACAGAAATACAGAAGAATTATGTAGTCCATCCACTAATCCATCCATTAAATAATGTAGTCCATCCACCATGATCTGCATAATTTTGCTGAAGAAAGGAACAAGGTTTTTGGGAAAATTATAGTTTGGGGGATGAAAAGGGGTGTTGAAATGATTAAGGAAGTGACATTTAAACACAGTAGCAACATTAATTGAAATCAGAGTAATGCTTCTTTGCAGAATCCTAGGAGTTACATTTTTATTAATATGAGATGGCATAACTTTCCATTTTGTGGTATACTGCATGCATGGAGAACAAAAGTGGCACCTATGTCATTTCAAAATGATTTGCTGTTAATGCTCATATATTATTCATACTCTGTTAGTGTAATGACTACTTCATTTTTGCTGTGTACCACTTTTACATATTTAATGACTAATCAGAAAGCTTGATGTGTGAAAGTCATTTTGTAAGACTGACACAAATATACAGACCTTACTACAAAAGTACTGCATAATTTAGCAGTGTATAATATTCCACATACTTCTTCTTTTTTATTTCCAGTAGTATTTATATATCACCAGTAACACAGAAGATTAATCATTCTACCATGATAAAATGCAGGGCAAGGCCTTTGGTTAAGATATTCCAATATCTGCAAGAACAATATCCCAAGAGGCAATTGTTAAACTCCCCTACTTCTGCTTTATGAGCAGCAAAACAGAAAAACTACATATCTAATGTTTTATTTGTGAGGCCCTAAGCAGAAATCTGCAGTAAATGTACATAGCTTATAAATCTCAGCTACGCTGTCTGGACTTCATGAAGTTGTTCCTGTACCATATGGTGAATTGGACAAGTATTTTCTGTTGCCACCATCCCTGACATTCACTTGCTGTAATGACCTTTGCAAAAGCAAGTTAATCAGACAGCAGTAACCTTTAATTCACTATACATTAAGCAAAATTAAAAAAACTGTTGTATTAAACTCTGACTGCATCGTATTAATGCAGCCATCCATTTGCAACTTGTTAGAGTAAGAAAACAGATATATTTTGTCATAGTTAGAGATCAATATTCGTACACGGAAACTCGAACATTGGTGGAGCAACAACAGGCATCATCCCTGGGCTCCCCCAAAAATTTGGGTAGTCTAGGTAGCCTGGGCTTACCGTTAACACAGCCTACTCCCACAACAAGTAATAAGTCTGTTAATAAGGAGGCGAATGCCAATGTTCATGCCAATGTACAGACTGGTAAGAGAAATGTTTTAGCAGCTAGTGGTCTTAAGGAAAATCATTTGGATAAAATGCAGTGGAAAACCTAAAATTTGATTTTCAGAATGATTCAAATAGACATAAAACAGGCTTAAAAGTTAACCTGACTTTAGCAGAACAATTAAAAAGTTTTGAAAAGAAATTGCATACTATGAAAAAGCTCCAGTTAGAAAATGGATATTTGAGTAAGAATATTGAACTAGAACTAGTACCTCGGGGACTAAGATTATGGAGATACCCAAATGGTATTTCTGGGAATGAGGCAATGATCCAGGAAGTACACAAGCTTTTTGATCAAACAGGGTTGGAGTTAATGAGAATAATGATAAAATACAATGACGAAGTTATAGCTCGTTTAATGAATGAATTGGAGCAGGACAAAGACACTATATTAAGTGATTTGAATTTCGAGTATTATTTAACAAATTATCAAAACATTTTAAATATAGTTGAAAATGACTGTTATACTATATTCCAAAGGAAAACACGTAAAATACAGAGGGATACTGATGAATATTGTAATCAGAGGGTGTATCCCTTGTCGAAAAAGAAGGGGAAATTATGTCATCGCGAATGGACGCACATCTCCAGCATGACGAACACCCTATGGAAGAGGGTCCGAGGCATTCTGAATGGTTGCATAACCGAGAGGGAAATTACTCACAACGGATGAAAGAGGAGACTGAAGGACACGTGGACCCGGGAGCCAGACCTAAGAAATGGGGTCCGCAACGAAAACAGCACGAGGATTTTTGCCAGGACTGGAGATAGAAGCATCGGGTGGTTTGGCCCATTTGACGGTTCGGTCGAGAACATCAAGTGTGTGTGGTAAAATTGAAGACAAACTATGGTTAGTGAACACTGACGAGTTAGCGGAATTTCAATCCATGGAGGTATTAACAGTAGCAATGGATGCTGAAGGGGTGGATGGACCCCCTAGTAGTGAAATGACTGATTCGTTATTAGATGTAAGTATTTACCAGACTGTAGATACCACAATGGAAGGTGGTTTAGATGTAATAGCTTTATCTGGATCAAATTATTGTGATGCAAACAATTGTGTGACTTTTAATGGAACAAATGAAGTTTATTTTAATAGTGAAACAAATTTTACACTTAAGACTAGCTTAATTACTGATATGCCTTTAGTAAATAATAAGGCTGGGTTGTTATTTAATAGTAATACTAATATGAATAATGCTGTAAATGTTTTAGAAGATTGCGAGAATAATTTAGACATTAGCGGGTTAATTGATTTAATACAAGAGGGGAATTATGCTACAGGCCCTAGTGAACCCTTTATTATATTTAATCAACATGGGGATTTTAAAGTGTACAATTATTCTAGTAAGTCAATAGAAGTTAAGCATGCTGAATTATTATCCAAAGGATTCACTTTTATTCCTGGTAGGAAAGGTAATATTACTGACGTGCTTATTGACTTAAAGTGCTTAACTAGAAAAATGAATATTAAAATGAGTTTTTTACAGGATGGACAAGTAAATCCTAGTGTTCTAAAGAGACCCAGTAAATTTAATCCTATTACAAATAATACAGTGATGATTTTTGAGAAAGCCTGTGAGTTGGAAATGCAGGAATATTTCAAAGGCAATATGAATAACAAAGTGAAAAATGTGTATAGTAATTTGACTGATGAAGAAGTTGCAGTGCTTAATGAGCTTATCACAGATAAGGACATTCATTTTATGAAGCCCGACAAGGGCAATGGAATAGTGATTATGGATAAAAATGACTACTCAGATTATATGTTTAGGATGTTAACAGGGGAAGCCTATGAAGAAATAACTTTAAATGAAATTCATGTGGCCTATTCAAAGATCGACCTGATGCTAAAGGATATGCTCTATCAAGGACAAATTAATGAAATGGATTTTGAGTATTTGGTGAATAACTTTCCGGTAATAAGCAATATTTTTGGCATTCCTAAAATTCACAACTGTCTGATTGATGTTTCTTTCAGACCGATTGTGGATGGTAAAAGGAATAACACTTGCTTTATAAGCAAATACTTAGATTTTCATCTCCAAGGGGGGGTTAAAAATGTTCAATTACATTACCAAGGACTCATGGCATTTTTTATCCCAATTAAATGATGTGAGAATAGGCCCTTCAACTATTTTACTTACTATTGATGTTTGTAATTTATATTCGGTGATTCCTAATAATATTGGGCCGGAATGGTTGGAGAATCAGCTAAACAAGATAGGGTCATTTGATCAGGATCAAATAAATGTTTTTGTGTCCCTTATGGACATGGTATTAAATAACAATTTTTTGTATTTTGAGGGCAGCTACTATAAGCAGGCTACTGGAGTAGCAATGGGGGCAGTGTGTGCCCCCATTTATGCAAATTATGTTATGTCCTATTGGGAACAAGAATATGTTTTTCAAAGTGATTTTAATAAATTCATCCAGAAATATATGCGATTTTTGGATGATATTTTTATAATTTGGGATGGTGATATTCAGAGGTTGGAAGCATTCCTGGAATATATCAACAGTTCGGTTGATTTTTTTAAAATTTACCTTTGTTTACAGTTATACTGAAATAAATTATTTAGATGTCCATTTGACAGTTGACAATGATAAAAGGAGTCTTACATCAAATATTTATAGAAAACCTACCTTTTCGAATTCTTATTTGGAATATCAGAGCTGGCACCCTGACCACCAGAAATGGGCTATAATTAAAGGGCAGATGGTCAGGGCAGCCAGAATGGTTAATAACTATTTAAATTTTGAAAAGGAACTAGATTTTATTACAGGAATGTTTTTGAAAAGAGGTTACCCCGAGACCCTGGTACAAGCTATTAAGGTGGAGATTATAGATAAAAGAAAGGGAGGGATTTATCAGCCCATATTAAAAAATGGTACAGACATAGGTGAGCTGTTGGTTGAATTTGAAGTGAAAATGGAAAATAAAATCAAGGAAGGTTTGCTTTTTATAACCACATATAATTGTGACACAGAATCTATGGTGAGGATAATACAGAGGAACTGGGAGTTATTAAAACTAGACACCAGTGTATATAGTAAATTAAGGGCCTCTCCTATCAATGTATATAGAAAGGATATATCTTTTAAAAACCTATTAGAGGGCAGTAAGTTAAAATTGACATCTAGGTCTTGTAGGCTGGTTGGAAATTTTAAGTGTGGTAGATGTAATAAATGCAAGTATATTCTTACATCAGGAAATAGGATTAAATTAGGGAAAGAAATTATATTTATTAATAGACATTATGATTGCTATAGCAGAAATGTGGTGTATTTAGCTAAGTGCAATCAGTGTCCTGCGTTTTATATAGGAAAAACCTGTCGTACACTTAGAGAAAGGATGGGGAGCATTTGCTGGACATTAAACATATGAAAAATACTAATGCACTGGCAAGACATATTAAGATAAATTTAGGTCACAAATTCCAATTTTGTATTATTCAACAAGTTATTAAGGACAATCAAAGGCATATATTGGATGTCCATTTAGATATTAGTGAAACTAAGTGGCAAATAAGGTTAAATGCCACTAGTTATCCTGGAATCAATGACCATATTAGTTTAGCCCCATTACTAAAGTTAAGATATATATTGGGCTAAAATTTCTGCCATAAAATTTGTTTTCATCTAAACATTTTATAAGCTCATATTGTTGGATTAATAAATCAAATTATTTTATTATTCATTTTGTACTGATTTTATCTTACATATTTTTATGCAATTATTATAGTATGTTTTTATTATGGTTTTAACTTATATATGTTTTTAGGTATATGTATGGTCTGATAGGTATGTGTCTTTAACTTTGTGGGAGTGTAATTAATCAATTAACCTGAGAGTGTTATAAAGGGAAGTGGTTTCAGCATGATGTGTTAGTTCTGATGAAGTCTGTATAAGTTAAGACGAAACCTAGGTCAAATTGTCTGCATTTTGTGAATTGTGTGTCCAATAAATCGTATATTTGAGAAGTTCCTTGGTTGGACTGATTTGGACTGATCGAGTTTCCGTGTAAGAATATTGGTTCTTCAGTTTATCTGGCTTTATAGTTAGAGATCATTCAAAGTCTTCCTGCTCTAATATTATATTTGTGCCTCCATTTCTCTCATGGCATAGTTTGGTTGCTTATGGGTGTATGTTTCTATGTTTTCTGTGTGCACTATGTAAACTTTAATTTAGTTTTTAGAGATTAGTTTAAATAAGGTGGGTTTAAGGTAATTTCAGTAGCATTCAATGTATCAAAGATTATATAACTTGTTTATAACACAAAGGAAGAGCAGATAGATAGATACATAGATAGATAGATAGATAGATAGATAGATAGATAGATAGATAGGTAGATCTATATAATTGTATAATGAATGGTAGAAATGTTTACAAAAATATTGACCATTCATTATGGTGACAACACACTAGAGCAACACACAGTTCATCAAAAAAGAAAATAAATTTCCTTTCCTGGTGTACTACCCATAACCATACGTCACATTCAGCTTAAAATTGTCTGAATAGTGATGGTGTCATGGAAATGTTTTTTTGTATGGTAAGCTGCACATCAGGGTTAGGAGTAGGGGCAGGATTAGGATTAGCACGCATTATAAGGTTGGCGGTGGGGGGGGGGGGGGGCTTGACCAAACTTGAAAAAAAATTTACAAAAACACATGGGGTAAAACTTTACTGTATGCAGACATACATTTACATTAAGCATTCTTGTGCACCCTTCCCCAGCCAATGCAACCAATGGCAGACCTGAACAGATTAAATTTTTCCACATTTATACAGTTCATCAACCTTAATTATCTATCAGCCACTTACTGCATGTCTCATAAGAATCAACAGCCATAAAACTCTTACCCAATAAAAGAAAAAAAGTATACAAATAACAGCTACAATTTATTTATTTGACATTTAGTTAATGGGAATGTCTGACTGGGTAAGAAACCCATTTTCAGCAGAGGCCTGGGAAGAAAAGCTCCAGTACAAAATAGATGGGATTAAAAAGCTTATTCAGAAATTAACAGCATCATACAAGTATAATACAATAGTGCATAGTAATGGAGAATAGTATACAAATGATTAAAGTATACAAATGTTAATGTTGATTGAAATGACTGCACCACTTGTCAGAAGCTATCACACAAATACAAAGTGAAAAAATATGAAACAGAACAAAATTACTTACTCTGAGTACCTCTATGCATTGTGTTTTAGCCATAAAATTTGATACTGCATCCTGAGAGGTTTCCCTTTACCCCCTCAAGCATAAATTGAATGAGATGCCAGCTGCTTCTCCCTGATTACTATTTTCCATAGTAAATCAATGAAAATGTGGTTTCAAAGTATGTGCCAGCAGTGACCAGCACAGTATTTTAAGGGTCTCGGGTTTGAGTTAATCTTCTCCTATTATTTCTATGATTCTAGCAGTGGTTATGCAGAGAGCTTTCTGTTTGTGTGTGTGTCTGTGTGTGTGTGTGTGTGTGTGTGTGTGTGTGTGTGTGTGTGTGTGTGTGTGTGTCTGTATGTGTGCGTGCACACGCACTTGTGTGCGTACATGTTTATTTGTAATTTGATCTTGCTCATCATGTATGATGGGGTTCCATTTCAAAAAGATAAAGCACTTCCAGGAAAATTCAACACCTATCTGTTTTGTGGCACTTGTTTGTCCAGTGGTAATAACATCAGCACAATCCAATGTGCTGGAGGTTTTGGATTTGAGTCCCAAATGAGAGCTAGTATTATCCTTTCCGTTTTATGATTATAGCAGTGGTTAATCAGAGGCCTAACTCTGTATTTGAGTACATGTGTGTTTGTAATTTGTCCTTTATTTTGAGGTATTTCTTCCTTCTTTGAGATTTTGCAGTGCTAGAAGTGATATATATGAGTTTGGTGATTTTGGAAGTTTGCTCACTACATGGGCATGCAGGCAGGGCCATTTTATTTTCTGCTTTTTGAATGGATAAGGTTACAAATGGTTGTTTCATCTTGCTGTAACCTGTTCAGATGTAACTCAGTTACAGTAGAATCATCTTGATGTTTAAAAGTGAAACAAACAGAAGAATCCAAAACTATAAAATAAAATTACAGACAAAAATGTAAAAGTAATAAATATATACAAACAGATAAATTGTATGTGTGTGTGTGTGTGTGTGTGTGTGTGTGTGTGTGTGTGTGTGTGTGTGTGTGTGTGTGTATGTGTGTGTGTGTGTGTTTGGGTATATAGGTATGTTATATGCAAAATATATGGTACTATAAGGACAGAGATAGGGAACATTTTATATAAAATGTTTACCATTGCATATAGAACTTCATTACCTAAGATACAACACTGTACATATTATCATACATTTCAATTATGCATCCTGCATGTATAATTAGAAGAGGCATACTGATCTTTTATAATTTGCTTGCTGACAAGTGCTGATTGTGTGTGTTAAAGTATTGACTATATTATGTTGGTATATCTTTATTTAAAACAATAAAGTATATATATATATATATATATATATATATATATATATATATATATATATATATATATATATATATATATATATATATATATATATAGGTTTACTATTAAAATTAAACAAATTCTGTCGACTGTACTATTGTCGAACACGGAAGTTCGAAAACGGTAATATCGATGACAAAAAAAAAACCTAGGAACAGGTATGGGTTGAGATAGGTGAGATGTTTGTAGTCCGGAATAACACTGAACACCTATCTCGACCCATGTTAAAACCCGTTCTTAGGTTGTTTTTTTGTCATCGATATTACCATTTTCGAACTTCTGTGTTCGACAATAGTACAGTCGACGGAGTTTGTTTCGAAATTTTAATAGTAAACCATATATATATGAAGACTGAATTAGAGGGAGTTTGAGCCACTGGCTTTTTGAGCAAGTGGCAGCAAGCGTGTTGTAGGATAGCAGCACATGAGTATATGTAGTAAACCCACAGAATCGTTATAATGTAAAAGGAAACAGGTAAAAGTTTCAAAAATAATAAAACAAAATAGCAGTTTAACTAATAAATGCAATATTTGTTGAGGGGGTGCACTCCATGAATCTTCTCACCCTTTACTTTGCATATACAGTAGACACATGTTAAACTGTGTTGTGACCAGAGACCAGTTGATTTATCCAAAAACATGGTTTATGTTCGTGGTACTGAGTTCTATTTAAAGAGCAATATTAGCACAACACAGGATGTATAGATTTTTTTTCTTTATGCATTACATAAGTGACAGCATCCGGAAGGCAATTACTCAAGTACTCACCATGAAATGAGAAAAAGTGCAAGTTGATATGACAGTTTAAAATAAAAAAGAAGCATTTAACCTCACATCATGCATTTCGACCTCTTACAGCAAGAAATCTGGACAAAGCCATAAATAATGGAGGGATAAAGGCTTACAAATAGGGACAATTTTTAAATATTATTGTTTTAACAAACATAGAAAGCTGATATAATAACAGGTTTTGCATTAGCATAATTTTTTAAAGGATATGGAGTCAAAAACTCAAAACATTATTTTCTGACTTCAGTCCTTAATAATTTGCCATTGGTTTGCCAGAAAACCACAATTTTTGGAGAAACAGACCAAAAATATGAGGCATAAATCTGGACAGTTGAGAGGTATGCCTCACATGTTTTGTTTTCCTTTTTATTATCTGCTTTATTACAGTGTGTGACATCAGCTTGTTTAAAACAAAGCTGAAGTTGAGCATATCTTCTATTAAAATCTTATAAGAAAAAAACCCCGTAAAAGTTAACATATCATTTGTTTTTTACTTTGCATGACATTCTATTTCAGTTACATCAAGAAAAGGATAGA
The DNA here is from genome assembly GCF_019279795.1 of Protopterus annectens. NCBI lineage: Eukaryota > Metazoa > Chordata > Ceratodontiformes > Protopteridae > Protopterus > Protopterus annectens. The sequence goes on from NC_056728.1 coordinate 580,350,548, forward strand.
CTGTATCAGATATTGCAGTAGAACCAGTAATGAGAGTACTTTAAATCACATCTTTTTTAGACTGTGGCTGGGATTCAGTAATCCTCCGAGTAAGACTAACCAAGTCTTACTTGGACACTGCCGTTTAAGACTACGACGTCAGTGCATCATGCATATGCATGAGGGCGCTGACTCAACTGGAAGGCTTACACGGAGCGTGTAAGACTGGATTTGCATAAACATTTCTTATTATGCTCTTCGATGTCGAAATTGCTAACTGCAGCTAAGCAATGGGCACACCTGCGCAAACATGCACAAATACGGGCAGCTATATCGGGAATTATAAAAAAAAAAATTAGTTTACATTTTTCATTTACAAAAGGGTTTAGTATGTGGGGATGTGTACTGTTTGCTATGTGTAGATTTCAGCGGACCCGCTCATTGCATTTGTCTTTTTCACTTTATATGGTTGCAGGGGCTTGCTGTTCAACTGTTGGAACCCTGGTGTGTTGGGTTAATGGGAATATTACTGCATGCTGTTACAACTAATTTGGAATGCTGTTGTCTATGTTGTAATTAAATACACCTAAACACAGAACATATGGGAAGGCCGGTCCCAGCGGACCCACCTGTCCCTCCTCAACTGGCGATTGCACCTGGCACCAGCAGGTTCAGTGCCCAGCCTGGGCTCCCCTCCTCCATTGGTCCTGTGCCACCTTCAGGTGGAAGCACTGCAGGGGATGGGGCTCACCCCCGTGCAAGCGTGGGCAGAGAAGGGCCACCTGTCACCCTCCGAAGGGTCTGGGCTGTGGTGCGTAGGGAGATCCAGCATTCAGTCACTGATCCCCTATGCCAGCTCGAGGCAAGAGTGGCATGACTCACGGGTGAGCCTGCCCCTCCTATGCAGCCCCCAGCACAGCCACCCTCAGGGCTGTGAAGGTGCAGTGGTGACTTCCCATGGGTGGGAATCTCAGTTCCACTGTTACCATCTGTGGACTCATGGGCTTGCGATTTCCAAACATCCGTCCCCGTCAATTGTGTTCACCCACCCCATGTGTCATATTCCACCCCTGTATGCATCTTGTTTGTCTTGTCTGTTTACCTCCCCAACCTACCTCCCCAAATATACCTACTGCATCTACCTCACATTCCACTCTCACCTGAAAAAAAAAAAAATAAAAAAGGGCAATCTGTTCTCACAAAAAAATTACGCCCCATACATAGCTGCCCATTTCGCACACATGTCCACTGGACATGTAAACTGATAATTATAATTGGCAGTACAACATACTTTGTTGTCCTCACCCCTCTCTCAGGGGTGGAAGGTTTCAAATTTTACTCCAAATTTCTAACATATGCACAGCTGTTGCTGGTAAAGAAATGGGCAGCTATGGACCTTCCCTACACCCGTCCTGCACACCCTGAGCTGGTTTCCCTACTGTCTTTCCCTCTTTGTGCCCCCTTTTTCACCACTTTCCTATCTCCCCATTTTCTTTTCTTTCAAAGAAATTAGCGCGGGGGTTAGCGGGAGTAAACACTTTTAAGCAGTAGTTAGCGGGTTTGAGCGAGTGTGCGCATGTGTGCGCTTAGCTAAGTATTGCTAAGCGTCACGCAAACCCACGCAAACCCGCTTACAACTGCTTAAAAGTGCCTTAGTCACTCTGCATGGCAGGGCCCTTGTTCTGCTGAGCAGCAAAATAAAACACCTCTGTCAGTCTCGAACCCCGGACCTTGGACACACTACACTGCATAAAGTACCACTAAGCCACAGTAGATATACATCAAGTTGGTGCTGTAATAAATATATCATGCATTACAATGAGTGAATGTAAATGGAAAATAGGAATGCCATAACACAAATCTTGTTCTGTGGATCTTTATCAGCAGTTGTTGTGGAAGAGCATGATGTGACTGTGAAAAGAGAACCAGCCATTCTAGCAGGAAATAAAGTTACAGTAGCACTTTACAAACCCCACACAGTATCAAAGCAGGATAAACACTGGCATATTTGAATAGGGCAGAGGCCATACTTCCCAACTGTGACTGCTTTTCAGGGATGTCCCTGATTCATAAACAAATGTTAGCTGTGTCCCTCAGAATCCCTCTGAAAAGTACTGACATTAGGCCGAAAAGTGGGGAATTACACTTAATGAATAATGTCAATAAGAAAGAGTATACACTGCATGCACATCAGAAAAGGTGTATTAATACATATGCTCTGATTCTCTCACAGTCTCAGCTTAATGTCTGTAATATATTACAGGTGTACCTCACTTATATGTACCTTTCCCTGAGGCTGTTCAAATATATACTTGAGTGTATCAGAGGCCTGGCAGAGGCAGAAACACACAGGCATTTCAGCTTTTCTGCTGTTACGCACTCTGCAAATAGCTTTGGAACGAGTTCCACAAGCATACCCTTATGTAGGAGTACAGCACAGAAATATCAAAGGATGTAGCCATGTACTGGTAGCAACCAACTGTGATAATGTCATTGTTCCAGTGCAGAAAAGACTGGTGTGGTGCACAGACAAAGCATAATAGGCTCACCTCTGGCTACCATTTGGATATGTCCACAAGACAGACTACTTGCTTTGTTAGACTTTCAGGTACACAGCAACCCTGTATGTTCAGCAAGATAAACATCACACAATAATACATAATGCTCTCTGTACTTCTGCACCCTACCCAAAAGAACAATATACCTGTGTATTCAGGCTCTACCAAGAATGTAGGTAGGCATACTCAGTACTGAAATGTGTCCAGTTGTCTTGAGCAGCCTGTTCTAATGTCAACACAAATAAACAAGTTGTTCAGAAGTGAGGTAATTAATATTTACAGTATAGTAGTTCACAAACAGTTCATGTGCCAAAGGAATACATTGCAATAACTACTTTTGTATGGCAGTTAATTGTCTTATTAGAAAAGAAAATACATACTTCCATGTATCTTGTGTAAGCATTTGGAGGGGTGAGTAAAATTCTACACTGACAAGTGTGTACTAGAAGCAGCAACATTCAGGTTTGAGTACAACATGCAAATCACTGGCTACAACCCTAGCTTCAGATATAAGAAGTATACCAACCTTCTGACTGACACAACGGTGTCCACAGCAAACAAGTATGGGTCCCACTTTGGAAAGCTGAAAGGGCTACACCTACCTAACCTAGCATTTTATAGCAGTGGGCTGCTATGACAGTGAGTACTGCAATTACCACACAGCAGGCTGCATGCAATTAGTAACTGGTGGGCACCAATTGGTGCAGAGGCCATCACATGCACATGTTCAGAAACCTAGAAAAGCAGGCTGTACTTGATGTCCACACATGCAATAATCTCATTGCAGTAAGAGAGAGAGAGAGAGAGAGACAGAGGCAGAGACACAGACACAGACAAATAGACAGAAACAGTGAGACACAGAAAAAGAAAGAGCAACAGCAACAGACAGAGAAAACACAAACAAAAAAAAACATTTTTTAAAAAAAGTTATTTCCTTTAAAAACAGACGGAACAGAGCAATACAAAGGAAAGGTATGTAACACATATGTATTTGCTGTCATGTAGCAGATGTTTTTGAAGAGTACTCTACATACTGTGAATCATCCATGTGTGGCAGCAGTACATATCTATATGTATCTGTACATGTGCATAGGGCAAGGGACATACTGCAACTGTTTGTAAAGGGTGTGTATATATATATATATATATATATATATATATATATATATATATATATATATATATATATACGTTGTTGAAGGTTGTTATGTGCATATTTCTATGTAGGTTGTAGTGTGTGGCAAAGAAAACAGCATGCAGTGCTGGTATATGACATGTGGTGGTTAAACGCTGTGGGTATGGTCAGTCAGTTTTGCAGTGTTGCAGCCAGTGAGGCCTGCTAAAGCTACATGGGTTGAGGACACCTTCAATGCAGTCTGCACAACACTGTGCAATATTATTACATAACTGTATATCTCACAACTGTTGCATAATTGATATTCTCACCATGAATAGTGGACTGTATATGTGCCTATATGGACATCTATATGTACAGCAATGGATGTTTATATGTATGTGTGCATGTATGTGTATATATATATATATATATATATATATATATATATATATATATATATACACATATATATATATATATATATATATATATATATATATATATATATATATATATATATATATATATATATATATATATATATATATATATATATATATACACACATATATATATATATATATATATATATATACATAGATATATATATAGAGAGAGGGAGAGAGACATGGGGCATACTTACTGCGACAGGTGCCTGGCGACCAAGGTATGGACTGAAGCTCAGTGTTGACACTGCAGTGCCATACCTTCTTGCCAGAACACTGTACCCATTAACTACCACATAGGTGGTAGTCTACCTAACACCGAAGGTGTGATAAGGGAACATGGGACACAGGTGGACAGTAGCCACCCCTTTGATAATCACAGTGCCACACTAGTCATGTACTCTGTCTATGTGGTACACGTCATCACAAAAGGTGTGTCATCTAGGGAAATATAGGTCAGTGTTCACTTCTATTCATCACACTTAAAACCCATTAGAGATTACAATGCCCCATGTGGTATGTACCTCACATGACAACTACAGCAACTGGAAAGGCCACAGACATACTTCACAAAGAGTAATACCGGCCTCAAACCGATGCCCTATGCAGACAAACTCACAAAACCACAGCTACACTGTGTTGCATACCGCCTACCCAGAGGTGACCTCTGCCTAACATACAGAGCTATGTCACATCCATAGCTGTTGGACATCCTCCACGTAATCATATGTCCCACCAAAGAAACCCGTGTTATACAGCTGCAGAGGAGGCGGAAATACACAACAGCCTGGTGCAGCACTACACTCTGCTGTTCTTTAGAACCAGCCAGGACCAGTATGAGTGAACTGCACTGTGGTAAGATCTCGTTCATTGGGTAAATGACATAGGCATGCATAACCTGACATATGAGCAGGTATGCCATCACTGCAGTGATTTAATTAGACATGTCTGGCGGTGTGTGTCTGATATCCGTCGACAACAGCTTGCCACAGATGGTGGGGTTGCCATTCATCCCCCCTTCACCAGAGTGGAGGAGCTGCTCCTAAGCGTGGTGGGTCCTGGCCAACCACAGGAACAGCAACTTACATGTGTCATCATGGAGGCCAGAGCCACCCAGCATGTTGACATGGAGTGTGCAGGTACATGACCTATCTGTAGACTACTGTTACCTGTATTGGTAGATTATGCATATGTGACATGTGTACTGCGTGTTTAGCAGTTGTGCTGCATAGTGTTGTGCAATACTGATATTTGGAATATAATCTGTATGCCTGTGACTGTCGACTGTTGTACTACTATAGTTTACAAACTCACAGTAGCAATGGCACAGTTGTGGCCACTGACAAACTGCCTCATATTCTTGTAGGTCCCTCTTGTGTGACAGCAAGGCAGCCGGTCGATGCTGGTGAGTGTGTTATAATTTTAATATTGCTAATGAAATGTGGCATGTCATAGGTGAGGTGTAGTCCATGTACATGTAACACACCTACGCATAATGCATGCTGTGCATGTTTGCTGTGAGACTATGCACATCTCAGTAATGACAGTAGCTGCCTCAATCACATGCAATACACAGAGCAGCAAACACAATTGTGGCAACACCGTACTGGACATTGGATAGGCATAGTTGATACACATGTACACAACATACACAACTTTGTCATACGCAGTACACCTTAAATGCTACACATAGCATATCCAGACACCCGCTGTAAGGTCACACTTCAGTATCCCACATGTCATCCACACAGCACACGTAATATACCTGAGGGGTAGAGGTCTATCATTGGGCTGTGCGACACTCTTCAACACATAACGCATTCATGTTAGTCAATGCTCCCTATTGGGCACCTTACAAACCCATGTAACGAGTGGCTGTGAGACAAATCACTGAACAACAGCACACATGCATCAAAGCCATGTATACTGTTATTAACACGGGCTGTCTACACTCGCACTGCATGGTCCTGAGCAACATAATTTCTGCATTCTGACATGTGTGATATGACTGTTTGCCTTGTGATACTGTAACCCACCTTCAACCACTGTTAAGTATGTTTTGGATTGCTGGTAGTGTGTGTGGGTATCTGCTGTAGTGAAGAGTGTATTTGAGTGCATGTGTGCATGTGTTCATGTGTACATGTGTGCATGTGTTCATGTGTGCATGTGTTCTTGTGTTCATGTGTGAATGTGTGCATGTGTGCATGTGTGCCGACATCATGTACAGGTCGTAAAGTGTGTTTCCTGTCTCCCTCCCATAGGTACTGTGTTAGGGCTGGTTCACTGCAGCAGGGAAGCTGATGTCACTGAGCCACATAGTGATAATGAAGAAAGGTGTGTTGAGGCACAGGTGTGTTTGCCAGGGTCTGTCATTGAGCCACCAATTGACAGTACACAGCTGTCTACCCCATCCATGCATACAGTCATACTTGCCAATACATCCATCACCAATGCCCATAGCTGAGGGACAGCATACTGTTGGCATTGGCCAGGACAGTGTGGTATCCCTGGCACATGCATCCCAACACAGCAGCCATACCCAGATGTCTGGAAGGGTACCACGTAGGCAGATGTCCAGGGGTTCTCATAGGAGCACTGCTGCTCATCATGCCACTGGCAGATGTGCCACAGGTCTGACAACATCATGCATGTTCCAGGCTGTCATGGAGGGAGGCACAGGCATGTATGGAACGGTACACAAGACAGGGACTAAGGACACAGAGGGCCCATAACACCGCTGTCATTGACAGTATCCATGACCTAGCAGGTGCCATCCGACATTACACCGAGGTCACTGATAGATGTTGGGGAGAGAAATTAGATATCCTAAGCAATGTCATGTCCATGTGTCAGGACAGTGTGGGATGGTTGAGACATCGACGTGGACATATGCCAGCAACATTAGCAGCTGACAGTCACCGTGGACATCCCTCAAGCCACAGCCACTCCTGTAGTGCCAGTACCAGCCCCAGCAATGTTGGGGGTGGGCTGTCCATAGAATGTCCTAGAACACCACGTGCACGTAGCTCTGGACACTCCCAGCAGGGACCTGTGCCCAGTGTACATCCATCCACCTCTGGGGAATAGTACCCAGTCTGGCTTAGTACCTGATAGTGTCAGTAGCACCCCTGCCTGGCACAGGTACCATATCCGTGGCCAGAGACGGCAATCTGTAAAGCCTCACAGGTGTAGTCTGTGGCTGTCCCACAAATACCCATATATGGCAGCCACATGGTGGAACTGTGTGCATGCAGACACACACACATACTCCAGCACCTAGGGCTAACACATACCCACACACATTACAACAACATTGGCCCATTACAGTATTCTTGCCCCTCACACACACACACACACACACACACACACACACACACACACACACACACACACACACACACAAACACACATACATGTCAATCGGATGGCTCACTGTAGGCCTCTGGTGAACCAACAACACACCCTGTGCATATGATGAATCCTGTGCCGCCTCCTGTCATCTGTAACATCGATGCAGGAACAGGCTACCATGGTGCTGATGCACAGGGTATCTATATAGCAGTATAGCAATGTTAGCATGTTGTCAGCTGTAGCGTGTAATGATATGCTTGCAGGTGTAGCTGAGCAGGCATAATGCATTAAAGCTATGATTGTCATTGTAGTGTTGTTTACACCAGTGTTGGTTCCAATTGTGTATTGTCCAGCCACGTGCCACTTGGCTGATGTGTGCAGTATTGGCAGCATGTGTTAGAGAGTGGACAGTATGTGTGGGATGTGTGTAGCACAGATTTGCAGGCGTACAGTTGTGAACATGGTGGAGGTGCACTGTCTGCATGTATGTGCATAGTGGACACATGGCCAGGGTGACATGCTCTGTATTACACAGTAACACTCCATAGTTTCTATTGGTGGCCTGTATGCATTGTACTACACACATTCCGGAACCTGACTACACATGTGTGTATGACATGATTTGACACTGTGCTGTGGGTGATACTGTTACTATCTGTCATTGTTTTGCATTCTGGTGGTATACATCACTTAAACAGCCTGACCATAAACAATCGTTAGATGATGTCTTGACAACAGACACACAGATGTAGGACACACAACAACATTTGGATCCTTCAGGTACTATACAATGCCAGTAACCACTGGTATTCACCAGCACCCATTACTGAGACCATTCCTGTTTGCCATATAGCTCTCTTAGGTACAAGCAATCAGAGTAGGGATATGTCTGTCTACGTCTGGTAATGCATACTGTGGCCTATAATGCATTCTCCAGATGACACACACATACTCCACAAGGGCATCATACAGACAGATGCCTGTTGTCAAACCCATGCTGTAATGCTATAAGCCAAACTAAGCATTGTCATCAACCTATAAGGAACATATTATCCCCACAGTACCACATAGGTAGTAGCCACCAGCATGATGAACAGGTACTGATGTGTACATGCAACCAAGTGCTATGTCATCTCTCCATTGTTAATCCCATTTCCAAAGGTATTCTGGAATCCCTTGGTGGATCACATAAGCAATAAGGGGTCTGCATGCATATCCAGAGTTTATTCTACACCTATGAATAGTCATCATGGAAAGACTTTGCTGCATTTGAACAGGTCTGACATATACCTCGGCCATAGACCCTCACTCACACAATTCAATAGGAATCATAATGACTTTGTGTGACACAGATGACCTAGGCCAGGGATCACTGCAGTGGCTGGCCTTGTCACAAGCATACAGATGTGACCTAAGGTCTGGGAAGCAGCAGCAGCACAGTTTGGCAAGGATGACAGCTGTGTTCTTAGAGAAAGCAGGGTTCCCACACATGCAATCATTTAGGTAACATGTACATATATGTATTTGACACACAGCTAGCTCACATGTGCAATGCATACTGATATGCCATACAGTGGTAAAAGGAAAACCCACAGCACATTGCCAAACAGTGTCACACACATACAGCTCACACACTCACCTAGTGCAGGATTCAATCCCCTAACTAACTACTTCATGATACTAGAAGAGTAAGCATTAACACGATGTGCTATGCATATTACTGTCAGCTCTTTTTTCCACAGGTATATTTGTAGGATGATGACATCATCAGACTTGACAAAGGTTAGATTGCCACTTTTGAGGTGTTTCACTACGCTTCTAAAAGGTTGTTCTTTCCCAAGGATAATACACACACAGAGTTGCCCAGTGCAGGATTCAAACCCCTACCTACCTACTTCATGATGCTAGAGAAGTATGCAATAACACAACACGCTATACAGATTACAGGGAGTTTTATTTTCCACAGGTATATTTGTAGGATGCTGACATCATCAGAGTTGACAAAGGTTAGATTACCGCTTTTGAGGTGTTTCACTACTCTCCTAAAAGGTTGTTCCTTCCCAAGGAGAACACACACAAACAGTTGCCTGATGCAGGATTCAAACCCCTACCTAACTACTTCATAATACTAGAGAAGTACACATTAACACGACGTGCTATACGGATTACATGAGTATTATTTTCCACAGGTATATTTGTAGGATGGTGACATCATCAGACTTGAAAAAGGTTACATTACCACTTTTGAGGTGTTTCACTACTCTCCTAAAAGGTTGTTTGTTCATGATACTAGAGGAGTACGCATTAACACGACGTGCTATACCTATTACTGGGGGATTTCTTTTCCACAGGTATATTTGTAGGATGGTGACATCATCAGACTATATGAAGTGTGTTACATTAGGTGACATTAGATGGCCTACATTGAACGAATGTCTAAACACTTTGGCCATGTGATCATCAAAGGTGAGTTTACTATCTACCTGTGTCCCCAGGGCCATAATTACAGGTGGGGTCCCAGGACCAAGACCTGTGTGATGCCATTTGTGACTGGCTTAGAGTTGGACATGGCACCCGCAACTATGTGTGTTTGATCTATGAGCCACTTGGCCACCCATCCTGTGACATAGCTGTTCATGTTCAAGCTGGTACACTTGTCCATGATGACGGAGTGGGGAATGGTGTGGTAAGCCCTTAGTGAGGTCCAGGTGGGCTGTGTGGACTACTTTCATGTCCATCTATGTTCACGGTAACTGTTTTAAATAAGTCAATTAGGTTTAACAAGGTGAAGTTGTGTAGAGTCCAGTGTCTGGAGATCTCCAATGTCTCAGTGTATGGGTTCCAAGATGATTTGCTGAATAGCTCTGTAGACCAGGCTGAGTACACATGTTGGGCAATGGTTTCTGGGTTCTGTTTTGGCACACCCTTTGTGGAGCTGGATGTCTGTTAGTGTATGCCATTCTTTGGGTACATAGCCTGTGATACGCTTGAGTCTGGACAGTGAATGTAGGTGAGGGTGTAGTTCCTTCTGGGCCTAGTGTAAGACGCAGCCTGGGACAACTTACAGTCACATTGATGCTGTGTTCCTAGCTTTGGTGAGGGCTGTCTTTACATGCATGTCCATGATGTCTGTGTCTCTGCATCCTTCTGTGATAGACACAGACCCTTTTGGGGATGATGGGGGGAGTTTACACTGCACTTGTCCCCCTGGGTGTGGGCAATGAAAGTTGGTTTGGTGTATGTCATTACTTTTTTCAGCTGACAGCATATTTGGAAGTTGACACCTACATGTCTGATATAGCTACAGAAGGCTTTGTGGTTGTTATTCTTACATTCCTTGGCAGTTTGTCTTTAGAAACTGTGCTTGGATTATTTTATGAGCGATCATTGTTTCAGCCTAATAATGATCAGTGATGCCTTTCCTTTAATGAAGTTGGCTCTATCAGGTGTTAATTTCCTCCTTCTGTTGTCTAACTTATTTATGGGCAACAACCACCAGATTGTTTTCTTATTTTTGGAGGAGTGCATCTTGGTTTTATTTGTGATGTCTCAATCCATGCATCCCTGTAGATGCTCATAGTACGCACTTGTAAATGATTTGGCAGATTGAATACCATTATCTTATAGCAAGAGGGCTTTGGGACTTTCCACTTTAGTCTTGGGAAGTGTGCTGTTTGCTTTTGAAAATGTCTTCACAGTGGTTTCATTCACTGGGTGTGGGGGCGGGATGTGGATGTCCAGTGTGATTACTTAATGATCTGATATTACCAGCGAGGGGTTTATCTCTGTTGTGGAACACTGGTACCCCATGTTGGTGATGATCATGTCCAGTATGTTGTCACCTGTAGTGGGCGGGCTGACCAGCTGTTCCAGGGTGTTAGAGTTTCTTAACTCTAGGACATATTGGGCAAAGGATATTGTATACTAGTAATTCACCCACTCATTGTTTGGGTAGTTGTAATCTCCTCATATAATGGTGTTTGATAGGACCTTTATATTTGCCATTGTTCTCCGGAATACTGAGTGAGGTTCCAGAGACAAGGTACATGATCTGTAGTAGGCTACAATCTGATGGGCAGCTTTTCCCAATGTTAGTTGCACTTGCATGGTCCCCAAGGCCTCATGCTGTGGCAGTAATCTGGAGGTGTGGATATCCATAAGGTAAATGGCTACACCACTTCCTTTTGTATTTCACTCGTGGTCTTGGGTCCAAAGGTCAGGGTGATTGTGTGTGTTTTACATGGATCATATCCAACAGCTGCATGTTTAACATAGCTTTGTATGTTACGCAGTGAACACCTCTGAATAGGCGATATGCAAGGGAGTACAGATGGAGCATTTTGTGATGGTCTGTGTATGGCATGTATTTCAGGCCAATAATGCTCTTTGTGAGGTATTGCTGCTGGCTTTCCAGTTGTTGTAGTTGTCTTGTGAGGTACATAGCAACAGTGGCATTGTACTCTTTTATAGTTCTAGTGAGTGGTGAGTAGAGGGGAACAATGTCCTCTTCTATTCTGCATGAGACACATTTTGTGATGAGGTGTGCCACATAAGAGGGTTTCCTGACTAATGTGGGAATGTGCTTATCACAGTTGTATCCACTGTCCACCCATGACCCAGGGTCTCTTGTCACACTTAAAGTGTGAGGTATACTACCACCTATGTTGTAGTTTTTGGCTACAGAGATTTTAACAAAGGTGCTGATAATGCACCTTTTGGCATTGAGCTACAGCCCATGGCTTGGACAACAGCTATCTGTCTCAGTGAGGCCCTTTTGTAGGATGTCCACATCTTTAGTGTTTACAATGATGGCTCCTAGTTTGCAGTCCTCTGGAAATGTCAGTAGCCACAGAACCTGCATGTTAATGTTTACTTCAGGGAAGTAGATACTACACAGCCTGGGAAGTTATCTAGTCCCATGGCTGCTGTGATACTGGCTTCGGAGAGTGTTTTTTACCTGTGCAGCCATGATGACAGCAACTTTGTAGTCTTCCATAATAGACATGTGCTCTTTCATGGGTGAGATGGGAGTAAAGTTAACACTGATCCTATCTGCCAGGATGTTGCCAATATCAGTTGGTTCTGTACATATTGTGCCATTGAGCTGTAACTCAGAACAGATCTGAGTGTAACCATGACATGGATCTGTCTGTTGGGCAGAGATCTGCTGCATAGACAGTATGCCACTGAGTACAACTTGGGTTACATTCATTCTTGTTGCATGGGGCAACTATGTGAGGCCAGTAATCCTCTTGTTAAGGTTCTTCATTGTTCTTTCTAGTTGATGAACGTGCCTGGTCAGATTCCTTGCAAGTGTGTTGTGGTAGTCTCTGACAGGTCTGATGACTGCTGAGTAGTGGCAACCTCCTTTGACCTACATGCACAGACCTTGGCAGTTTGTGTGTACACATAGCAGGATTTTCAGACCACTTTGTGAATGTGTTTCTGGAAGTAGATATGACTATACAAATTTATCCATAGATCCCTTATCATCACATCCGTATTTAGACTGTGTGTGTGAGCATGCCCAGTATGACCTTTCAGTATCTTCCTGCCTGACATTTGCTTCATTTGTTTAAGTGTGTGAGCATGCCCATTATGACCTTTCAATGTGATGCAGATTGAAATCCACTACATTTGTTGGAGTGTGTGAGCACGCACAGTTACACATTTATACCATATGTGTATGGTAAATCAAGGTGTATTTTTACAGCAGGGCTCACCTTCGTGTCATAGATCAACAGGGATCATGCTGTGCCTGCAGGGCTTCCATGAGACACTTTGCATAGACCTATCAACATTTCTACATACAGGGGGGACAGCTATTCTTTGTACATTTCTAACCGTGGGTACACCGGATTGTTACTGTGGGTGTACATAGGATGTGGGTTTCACCTGACACTTATACACATTTGCTGTGCCTGCACTGATATGTACAGGACACCATTACAGTTTGTACTGTTGCCTATCATACTGGCTTGAGGCATACTAGTGTACTACAGGTCTTAGCGTCCATTGCCACATATATTAGCTTGCGACTTCATAGCCTACACAACCCACATCACAACGCCTGGCCTGATGTTCTCTGTCTGCATAGGCATGTGGGTGAGGTTACCCATTTGCCTCATTAGGTGCATGATACAGCATTGCTTTGTGTTTGCATTAGTGTACAATTGTCCTGCTGTGTCTGTACCACTGCAATGCTATCATGGCTTAGTGGTTCAGTACTGTGACTGTAGTGCACAGTATCCTGGGTTCAAGCCATGTCACTGCTTTTTATTTTCATGCTGGCCAGACCAGACTGCTTAAGGTACAGTAAAGCAGATTTGAGCATGTTTAACTGACTTTGCTCAGCTTTGGCCGACCTTGGCCAACATTGCACGAGCAATTTTGTTTACATATACTAGATATTGGTAAAAGCTGCTTAGCACTGCTTTATATAGCGTAAACCATGACAATCATGCCTCAGCTGGTGCTGCAGGGCTGCCTATGTCGGATGCACATACTACACTCCCTATACATGTTTGGAAACAGGTAGTGTCAAGTTGGGCATCCCTTTTATTTTATGTGCGAGGCAGTGAGAGGTATAATTTCTAGGGTTCCTACTGAGCCAGAGTATGTGCTATGCGTTGCCTCTTTGCCAAGGACAAGGCATACTGGGCATGCCTCCTTCTGCCTACTGGGGAAGGCTCAGGTTGTTCCTCCTCTGAGTCACGCTGTGCTTGTGTAGGCCTTGGCAATGGTGGGGGGCTGTTTGGCCCTGCCTCATGCTGTTCCTGCTGCAGCTGTTTTCGCAGGATCAGAGTGTGTAACATGGCACATACCATGACAATTTGGGTACATGTAGTTGGTGAGTACTGCAAGGCTCCACCTGATGTGTCCAGGCACCGTAACCGTAACTTGAGCATCCCAAACACACACTTGATTACATTTAGTGTTTGTGCTTGTGCCTCATTATGGAGTTCTTGTTCAGGTGTGTGTGCATTTCTGATGGGTGTCATCAGCCATGGCTCCAGTGGGTATCCAGCATCCCCCACTAGGTGACCATCAGGGATGTCCCCATTTGCAAATGTCTGGTACAGCTGCAACAGATGCCAGATATGGGAATCGTGGTAGCTTCCAGGGCAGCCAGCACACACATTCAGTATTATGCCCTGGGCATCACACACGATCTGGCAGTTGATGGAGTGGAAGCCCTTGCAGTTGATGTAGGCCCTACCCCGCTCACCAGCTGGTGCTTTGATGTGTATGTGCGTGCAGTCAATTGCACCCACTACCTCAGGGTATTCCGCTATTTGCTGGAAGAGATGCATATTACTGGCCAATACCTCATTGGAATTGGGGAAATATACATGATCACCAACATGTGCTGACATGGCATTCAGGAATTGGTGCAGTACCCTTGATGCTGATGCCTGTGAAATCCCCATCATATCACCAGTTGGTCTCTGGAAGGTACATGTTGCTAGTATTCTTAGGCCAACACATACCTTTGTTTCCAGTGGGATGGATTCCCCTCTGTTGGTTCTGTGTGTGAGGCATGGCCTGCACAGCTCAACAATTGGCTTCAGGAGCTCTCTGTCCACTCTATAGCGCTCCACTATCTCCAGCTCATGTAGCCCCTGGTAGGTTACCCTGTGTCTGTACACTCTTCTCCATCTCCTCACCCTGGTTTGCTCAGCAGCATTCGCAATGGCACCACCCTCAGCATCTTGCACATGTTGCTTTATAACAGCAATGGCAGTCCCTAACATTTTTATATGTCAGTTTAAGCTTTTTACGTTTTTACTTCTCTTGGTTGACTGCAGTCTTGCAGTGATTCTGAGAAAAAACATGAGGGAATATTGTTTGCAGAGTTTTAGGTGCTGGGCTGGTCTGGGCTAGTGTACTGCCTATGTAATTGGCTGATTCTGATTGATTTCACCTGGCAGCTCTGCTAGTTCTCCTTGGCTAACTTCCTTCTACTTCCTTTCCTTCCTTTTCCCATTTCTGTTTCCACAGGGGGCAGCGCCACACAAACAAGCACAAACAAGCTCACACATGTGCACACAGGCTTACACAGGCTTAGGCGGGTGCACATTCGTGTATACTAGCTTAGACGGCCTTACACAGGCTTACACGGGTGCACACATGCGCACACAGGCTTAAACGGGTTTACACGCGTGCACACATGCACACATTGTAAGCAGCTTTGCAAGAAACTTTAGTGATAGCCATGGCGTACACCTTCAGTTTCTTGATTTCAGTTTAGACAACTGTAGACACACCTCTTTTAGTCCTGACTAACTCACAGCAACCACATGCCACTCTGCTCCAATGAGCTTGCAGTCTTTTTCATACATACCCCCTCATGATGTCACCCATCTCCTACTCTGTTACTCCCATTTTCCTACTCTTACACTCTAGGGACATGGTACACATAGCAGGAAATATTGGGTTTCACTATCCTTATCCTCATTTGCATAGGATTGCCTACTAATGCTTAGTTACATCTCTCAGACTGAGCTTCCCCCCTTAGCAACCTCTACTCAGTAGCCATGTTGTCTTCAGCCTGCCATTCACTTGCATAGCAAATTAATATTTTGAATAAATTCCCTATTTGTGCCTTTTATTTTTTGGTTTTCTGGTTTTTAGAGCACAGCACGTTTGCGGAACACTGCGCTACGCTTAAACATCGGAGATCGAGGTAAAAAAAATATTTTTTTTTATTTTGCAATGGGAAAAAATACCAATGGCCGTATATTTGGCCATTGGCATGCTTCCTCAACTGGATGCATTCTTTATTTGGAGCTGTCACGGCTCCGTTTTGCTATTTGCAGAACGGTACTCAGTTGAAAACTGATTACATTTCTGCAAATAACACTACTCTTACTCGGACAGGTTAGGGTTTCCTGGATCACAAATTTACCTCATTTGCATAGCTTTCAGCAGCAAATGAGGTAATTTGCATAACCTAACCCTGTCCTTGTAAGAGTCTGTATAGGAGCTCTCTTGCACGCCCCTGCCGTCTGTTCCTGGATTGCTCGGCAGACATGTTGGCTGCATGGAGTCTTACTCTAGTCTTAGACTCCGTGCAAGCCTTTGTGAATCTGGCCCTGTTATTTTAAATTCAATTAAATCAATGCAAAGGCAGGACTGACCAAAGCAACTATGGCAGCTGCAGCAATAAAGGCAACACTGAAACGGAGGGAATTAGAATCATTACAAATAGAAAAAGCAACAGTTGAAGAAGATAAGTAATAGTTTTTTTGTGCATAACAGCTAAAAAAATTACAATAAATTGTCCATTTGCAAACCATTCTGACCTATCACCTAATGCAGTGCAACTGAAAAAATCTTGACAAACAGCTAATAGCATTTAAGGAAGTGTGGTTCATTTTGGTTTTAAGTAGTAAGATAAAGTAACATAATAAGGCATTTTAACTTGACTTTACTTCAGTTACTTTATACTTAAAAAAGTTTTCTGATAATAGCTGGGCTGGTATACACAGTAGGAAGGAAAGATGTTCATTTTTAATTTAATACCTCTGAGCTATCCTATTATCACATACAAGGAAATTATGGTTTGGAATTTTTCAAGAATAAGTTAGTTTCATGCGCATTGCATAATGGTTCTGAGGTATAAACCTAAAATTAACCTTAAATGGCTCATGGCTTACAGTACCTGCAGAGCTCTTCTCCCCGACCCTGTATAAAGCTGCAGACCTTGGAACATGACTCTTTGGTAAAATGGCCCAGAATTTGCAACAAAGTCCTGATTTAACTTCTGATCTGGATGAAAATGAGTGAACATCTGCCTTACCTTCTCTATCATTTGTGAGTCTTCTCTGTAGAAGTACTGTAGCTCTTGTACATAAACACAGCAAAAAGCTTGAAACCAAGACCAAGTGAAAAGTATAATCCAAGGCAGCGAAAAGTAGCAAGAAACAGCGATGAAGCCAAAGGTAATCTCCACAAAAAGTTTATTCAAACACACGACATAAATTTCTCCAAGTCCTTCTCTCAGACACACGACATAAATTTCTCCAAATCCTTCTCTCAAGCGCTTGAAAGAAGGATTTGGAGAAATTTATGTTGTGTGTTTGAATAAACTTTTTGTTGAGATTACCTTTGGCTTCATCACTGTTTCTTGCTGCTCTTCGCTGTCTTGTACATAAACCACATTATCATTGTCTGTTCAACATTTTGGTGCTTACACTTCAGGTTAGGGCTGTCAGCCGCACTGTGCAGCCCTATCTTGGTCTTCACCTGCTCCCTCTCACAAATTGTTTATAACTTTATGATGTTCACATCTCTTTTAACACATTGTAAACCATCTAGTTTATCACACAGGCAAATGGACCTGCTCTCTCTTCTGAGACATTTCTTTTCTGAAGGAGCTGCTGCTGCTTCTCAAAGGCCTTTGAAGTGATTGAACACGCCTGCAGTAGCCAAGTAAAGCTGAGCTGATTTACTGAAACCAATTTAGTTGACTGTGCTCACTTTTCCACACTATGAATAAACCAGCTATGTACTGTTTTCCTTGTTTTTGCATTTTACTATTCTAAATTTTTGTTCTCACTAGCTAGACATGTTATATTATTTACCAATTCTGTGGAGCATTCTTTACATTGTTTCTGATTGTAATCACACTTATAGCAACTACATATTTTGCATGTAATGAAGCTGTTGTAATATTTATTTTATGTGATGCAACAACTTGTTTTAGGTCAATAGTGCCTTTATATTACTATTATTATACTATTTCAGATGTATTAGTAAGTGATCTCAAGTGTAATAACTTACTGCCATCTTAAACCGCTACCATTGCAATGCTTTCATAGCTGAATATGGCTTAGTGAATCATGGTTTATCACGGGCTGTATTAACAGCTGTCTACTTCTTACCCTCATGGCCACACTATATTCTATAGTACAATATAACCTTTTTCAACTAATTTGGTATTATTGTCTTTAACCATTTATATTAGATTTTCTGACATGCTTTTTATCCATTAATCCTTAGTTGCCAATATATATCCAGTTTAATGAAATACAAGTGCATTTACTAAAGCACATGTGTTTCATGCAGCCAGAGGCATCTGGAGTTACATATTTCTTTTCATCTGCAAATAATTCATTACATGTCCAAAGATATGCAATGCACTAATGCTGTATAAATGTATCAAAGGTGTTTCCATCCATTAGCATATATGAACATGCTCATACTGGGCTTGTTCTTTTACATTTTACTGTATATATATTTACTTACATTTTTGTTGACCAGATTAGTCGCACTAGTTTTCTTGTTTGCTTTCACCAAAGCACATACATGATCATAGGATCATAGGATCATAGGAAGTTACTAGGCTATTGGCCCTGAGGCCCTTATATGTCTAGCCAAGAGTTTAGCCCATGTTTAGACAAGTCAGCACCCAAAGCCCCTATCCAGCAGGGACACAAATGGAACCCAGGGGTATGTTTTCTGTTTCCCATCCAGTTATCCTGGTTTCGCTTGAAAAGGGGCAATGAGGTTCTCTGCTTGACATGGAGAGGGAGTCTATTCCACAGATGGGAGAGTCTCTGGGACACAAATCTGTCCCACCAACAATTCCTATTGATGTCACAGACCAGGTTGAGGTCACGTGTGCGGGTTACTCGAGTGGAGCTTGACTTGTGGATATGCAGTAGGCCCATCAAGGCAGGGTCTGAGATTGCTTTGTATGCCAGACAGAGGTCACCTCTGAGGAGTCTTTATGAAACTGAGCAGAGAGACAGGGCTTTTAGCATATCTGTGTAGGGTAGATGTTTGTGGAGCTGGATTCTTCTGGTGAGGGACCTCTGTGGTCTCTCCAGCTGCTGCATGTGTTTTGCAAGGTGCATGCCAAAGGGGGCATTGTACTCAATAATTGGCTTTAATAGAGTAGAATACTGGAATGTTATGACTTCCTTACCCTTACTTATGAGGTGCACCATATAGAAAGCTTTCCATACAATGGAAGCAACATGGTGGTCAAAAGTCAGGACGCTATAAATCTGTGTGCCCAAATCCCTCATGACTGATTGCATGCTTAGGATGTTGTTATTAATGTGATAATATGTGGGGACATCACTCTCCCCAAAGGGGATGAGGATGCATTTTTTGGCATTCAGCTTGAGGCCATGTTTCTGGCACCAGTCGTTTGTTTGGGTGAGACCCTCTTGGAGGATGTCCACATCACTTGGGAAATTGATAACCACACCCAACCTGCAGTCATCTGCAAACTTATTCAGCCATAGCCCACTGGTTTTAGCCTGCATCTCAGAGAAGTATATCCCAAATAACTGAGGCCTCAAGACCGATCCCTGGGGTACACCACTCATTATGGGTCTATTGCTTGAGGTGGCTTCCCCTATTTTGATTAGGTGGGTTCTATCAGTGAGCCAGTTTACTACCTATCTGATAACATATGGATTGATACCTAGTTACGAGAGTTTGTCTACTATGCCTGAGTGGGCAATAGCGTTGAAGGCCTTGGCCAGGTCAAGGTAGGTGGTGTGCACCATCTTCCCTTCGTCGATGGCTTTGGTAACTGTCTCAAAGAAGTCAAACAGATTTAAAAGACATGACCTCCCCTTGACAAAGCCAAACTGTGTGGGGTCGAGTGTTTGGAGGTTGCCAATGTCCTTGTTAATGAGTTCCTTGATAATCCATTACATGGCCTTGCAGATCAGGCTAGTTAGGCTGATGGGTCTATAATTTCCCAGATCGGTGGATGCTTTGTGCAAAGGGATGACAGTGGCTGTCCTCCACTCAGCTGGAACAAAGCCGGTATTAGGCTTTAGTTGAATAGGATGCCTAATGGTGCTGCGAGTTCATGCCTGAGTTCATGTAGGATGCAGCCTGGGATGTTATCGTGTCCCATGCAGGCTGTATTTTTTGCCTTTGACAGGGCAGTGATGACCTGTTCCCTAGAGATAAGGGGAGGTGGGTAGGTACTGGGGCTGTCCTGATTTACTAATGGGGGGGACAGATGGGTGAAGTTTTCACTGAATCTGTCAGCCAGAAGGTTGGCTATATCTACAGCATTTGTGTATGTGGTGTCCTTGACCATCAGTTCTGAACAGATCTGGGTGCTTCCTCTGAGATTGCGGACATATGTGAAATAGGCCTTATGAATGTCTCTAGTAGATGTGGCAATTTTGATTCAAAGTTGGCTTTAGAGGATTTCACTAGTGCTCTTATTTGCTTGTTCAGGCTAAGGACAGATTGCTTTCAATTGGGCACCTGCTCCTTCTTGGTCCTGGACAACAATTTTTTTCCTTTTGTTATATAGTTTATTTATTGCAGATGTCCACCAGACAGGTTTACTCTTCCTTGTGGAGGATGATTTTGTCCTGTCAGGTATTCCTGATTCTGTGCATCTATATAAGTGCTCATATAGTACTCTGGTGTAGATTTGGACAATGGTGCCATTTCCCACAGAGGGGAATGGGGCTGTGAAGCTGTTTATACCATCCCTCAGGAGGTTGTAATCAGCTTTGGCGAAGTTTATTGTTGACCCTAGCTAGAGGGGGGTGGGGCAGGGGAGATGCTGACTTCGAAAGTGACCACTTTGTTGTCAGATCTTACCAGGGAGAATGATACTGTAGGGGTGCTGCAGTGATTACTCATGTTGGTTAATACCAAGTCCAAGATATTATCACCTCTTGTGGGGGTATCAACTAGCTGCTCCAAGGCATTTGCATTGATAAAAAGCAAGGAATCTCTGGGCATTTGCATTCTGGCATGAGTAGTTTTTCCAATCTATGGTTGGGTAGTTAAAGTTGCCTGGGATCAGGGTAAAGGGTTGAATCTTGATAGATTCAAAGAGGTCCAGATAGGTGGAGTGGGCATCCTGAGTCAAATTTGTGGGCCTGTAGCTAGCTATAATTTGAATAGGGATCTTGTCAATGGTTAACTGCACCTGGAGTGTCTCCTGTGCGTCATACTGTTTGATCAGTCTAGAGGTGTGTGTGTCTTTAATATACATTGAAACTCCACCTCCTTTGGCTTTGCTGCCCACAGTTTGGGGTCTGAATGTATGATAGGAAGAGTAACCAGGTAAGGCTGGGGTACTCTCCAAGCTTTGAACCAGGCTTTTGTGACTGCACAATTGTCCACATCTTCCAGGGCTAAGAATGCTTGCAATAAGTGCAGTTTCATGTTTAGACTCCTAGTGTTTAGCAGCATGACCTTTAGCATGCATTTTGTTGAAATTTTTATGTTGGTTTTATCGACCTCAGGACTTTTCCTAAAAAAGGCACTATGAGGATGGTAAGGGCCTTTGCCGGAAGCTTGAATCCAAAGTGAGACAGATGCAGATCATCTCTAGCAAAACATCGTGGTCTGTTGATCATATCTTCCCAGGCTGTCAGGTACTGGATCCCCCTAGAATGACACCAGAAACTAAGTCAATTGTTAATGTCAGTCATTTACTGTTTGTATTGAGGCATCATTCTGGGTGAGGGTAGAATGCCATACCTGCCTGGGACACAAACTCAGCAAGCTCAGTCATGTCTCTCTTCATATAGTCCAGGGAGGTACATCTCAAGTCATTCACCCCAACATGGACTATGACAGAGTCATAACAGTACCTGTTGTTGAGAGACTTGACAGTGTGTGTGATATAGTGTATTCTGGCACCTGACAGACAACTAACTGTGATTTTTTCCTTATCCAGCCTGGTGAAAGGCACATCTATGTGTCTCACAATGGAGTCTCCTATGACTAATATGTTGGGTTTATGATTAGGCCTTTTTGGTTGGAAGACACAGGTGTGTGAACTATGAGTGGTATGTGGTGTGGAGGGTTGTGGAGTTCACATGTGTTTTTGCCGCTGAGGTCTCCTCTGTTTGGGTATGTTTTTCTTGAGAACCTCCACATAAGTAATTGAGGGTAGTGTTTGAGGTGCAGTGATTGTGTTGATAACCTTCTCAGTGTCAGATATACTGGATTGTGAGGGAAAGAGCATCGACTGTAGGTTCTTAATGTATTTGCATCTCTCTCAAATTGTGTTTCTAGGTGGAAATAGAAGATGGTTGTCCATTTACATGAGGCAGTTGCTACACTGTCTTAGGATGCCCATATCAAACAGGCTGGCAGAAGAAACCACAGGAAATTGTCCATCCATATTGGTCACAATCTGAGGGAATGAGGCCAGGGAAAGCTAAGGGGTAGGCCTAAAACCCAAGTGCTTAGACCAAAACTAAGAGGCCTAGAATAACACTTACTAAT
This sequence comes from Protopterus annectens, assembly GCF_019279795.1. Classification (NCBI taxonomy): domain Eukaryota; kingdom Metazoa; phylum Chordata; order Ceratodontiformes; family Protopteridae; genus Protopterus; species Protopterus annectens. Next base: position 580,373,233 of record NC_056728.1, read on the forward strand.
TTAAATAGGCTAAAAACAAGCAGTAATAAATGTAGCAAAAAAAATGCAATTGAAGACTTTAGAGACCAAGTAGCTGAACAAGCAAGATGAAATTATAGAGAAGGAGGAGAAATCACAAATACTGTAAAAGCAGCTGAATTTTTTTTTTGTTTTTGTTTTTTTATGGGAAGGGAGAAAGGAGGAATGGATGATAAATCAAGGTAAAGAAACTATGTCCCAGATGTTCTTTCTGTATAAAGTAGAATGAGCTAATAAGACTGGACTGGGAGTAGTGTCCCAGTCAAATTTACAGTAGGGGGCTGGCAACTGCAAAGCCACCAAGCTTAGGAACAAGACAACAATAGAGAGAGGGGGTGGGGAACTATTCGACAGCTACTAGCTATACTATTTTAGTCAGAAAACACTACAGAAATGCTTATCCCTACAGGAAAACAGCAGTCAGACACTAAATGGAAGTTTTAAAAATAAAAAGGAGCAAAGGAACTTTAGAGAATGTTTTTAACTGCAAACAAATCAGTTATATGATACACTCCTTGGAAAGAAAAACAGAACAACAAACAAATGCTTAAAAAAGGAGAACATTTCCAGTTAATAATAGCTAAAAAAGCTTTGCAAAACATGAGCCAGTAACAAAGGTGATTTAAAAGGCCCATTAAGGCAGTAGAACAGTGCAGACTAGTTGATAGCAATAAAATACGGTAAAAAATAAGGAGCAGACGATAAAAAGTGCAATACAAAGTAGGCAGCATACAATAAAAAGTGCAATAAATTGTAAGTATAACTAATAACTATTAAAAAATAAGCAAGAAAACAGGATACTTATTGTTTTATATCACAGATCAGAGTTATGGTCAGTGCCCCTTCTCCGTTAGCTCAGTGTGAAATGGCAGAGACACTCAAAAGGTAACTTTTTAAGTAACAGAAGGTTTAAACCTGAAACATCTTTTTTAAAAAAAACTCAAAAGAACCAAAGAGGTGCTTACTCCAAGCCCTAGACCAGGCAACCCTAACCAGCCAATGACCATCAACACTATATTCACACTAAAGTAGAGAATGGCTTTTGCTAAACCAAGATGGCCTGGAAAATGCACTCAGAACACTGCCTCTGCAAACATACAACTAGGCCCAGAGACACAATCCTGAAAATGGACAATGCTACAGCTACTAGCAACACTATTTTAGGCAGAAAACACTACAAAAACATTTATCCCAACAGAAAAACAGCAGTCAGACACTAAATTAAAGTTTTAAACAGAAAAAAGATGCAAAGAGTCTCTATTGAATGTTTTTAACTGCAACCAAATGAGTTATATGATACACTCCTTGGCAAGGAAAACAGAACAACAAACAGATGCTTAAAAAGGGAGAAATTTTCCAATTAATACCTTTCACACAGTGAAACTAGCTAAAAAGCTTTACAAAAAGTGAGGCAGTAACAAAAGTGATTTAAAAGGCCCAGTAAGGCAGTAGAACAGTGCAGATTAGTTGATAGTAATAAAATACACTAAAAATAGGCAGCAGACAATAACAAGTGCAATTAAAAAGTCAGAAGCAGACAATACAAAGTGCAATAAATTGTAAGAATAACCAATAACTAGTAAAAAATAAGCAAGAAAACAGGATACTTATTGTTTTATATCACAGATCAGAGTTGTGGTCAGTGCCCCATCACTGTTAGCTCAGTGTGAAATGGCAGAAACACTCACAAGGTAAATTCATAAGTAACAGAAAGTTTAAACCTGAAACATCTTTTAAAAAAAGCTCAAAAGAACCAATGAGGTGCTTACTCCAAGCCCTAGACCAGGCAACCCTAACCAGCCAGTGACCATCAACACTATACTCTCACTAAAGTTGAGAATGGCTCTTGTTAAACCAAGATGGCCTGGAAAAGAACACACAGCCTCTGCAAGCATACAACTAGGCCCAGAGACACAGTCCTGAAAATGGACAGCACTACAGCTACTAGCCACACTATTTTAGACAGAAAACACTACAGAAATGTTTATCCCAGCAGAAAAACAGCAGTCAGACAATAAATGAAAGTTTTAAACAGAAAAAGGAGCAAAGAGACTCTAGAGAATGCTTTTAACTGCAAACAAATCAGTTATATGATACATTCATTGGCAAGAAAAACAGAACAACAAACAGATGCTTAAAAAGGGAGGAAATTTCCAATTAATACCTTTCACACAGTGAAACTAGCTAAAAACTTTGCAAAAAGTGAAGCAACAACAAAAGTGATTTAAAAGGCACAGTAAGGCAGTAGAGCAGTGCCAGATTAGTTGATAGCAATAAAATACAATAAAAAAATAGCAGACAATAAAAAGTGAAATAAAAAGTAGGCAGCAGGCAATAAAAAGTGCATTAAATTGTAAGAATAACCAATAACCTGTAAAAAGTTCAGCATCTCACTGGCCCTCTTCAAGAGAAATATTGATGAGTAGATGGGAAATAGAAAATTCACCCCGGGGATCACTCCAGTGGCTATACTCACCAGAGGCACTGGGAACTAAGGATGGTTGGTACAATGTCAGGGTAATCCTATAGACAAGGCTTGTAAAGGCTCTAAGTCTATTAACCTAGTGCACACCTATGAACCTATGAACCTAAAAAATAAGCAAGAAAACAGGATACTTATTATTTTATATCACAGATCAGAGTGGTAGTTAGTGTCCCTCCTCCATTAGCTCAGTGTGAAATGGCAGAAACACTCACAAGATAACTTTGTAAGTAACAAAAGGTTGAAACCTGAAATAACTTAAAAAGATAGCTCAAAAGAGCCAATGAGGTGCTTATTCCAAGCCCTAGACCAGGCACCCCTAACCAGCCAATGACCATCAACACTATACTCTCACTAAAGTGGAGAATGGCTTTTGCTAAACCAAGATGGCCTGGAAAATATGCTCAGAACACACAGCCTCTGCAAACATACAACTAGGCCCAAAGACACAATCCTGAAAATGGACAATGTTACAGATACTAGCTACAGTACTTTAGGCAAAAAACACTATGGAAATGTTTATCCTAGCAGGAAAATAGCAGTCAGACACTAAATTAAAGTTTTAAACAGAAAAAGGAACAAAGAAACTCTAGAGAATGCTTTTAACTGCAAACAAATGAGTTATATGATACACTCCTTGGCAAGGAAAACAGAACAGCAAACAGATGTTTAAAAAGGGAGAAATTTTCCAATTAATACCTTTCACACAGTGAATCTAGCTAAAAAGCTTTACAAAAAGTGAGGCAGTAACAAAAGTGATTTAAAAGACCCAGTAAGGCAGTAGAACAGTGCAGATTAGTTGATAGCAATAAAATACACTAAAAAATAGGCAGCAGACAATAACAAGTGCAATAAAAAGTCAGAAGCAGACAATAAAAAGTGCAATAAATTGTAAGAATAACCAATAACTAGTAAAAAATAAGCAAGAAAACAGGATACTTATTGTTTTATATCACAGATCAGAGTTGTGATCAGTGCCCCATCACTGTTAGCTCAGTGTGAAATGGCAGAAACACTCACAAGGTAAATTCATAAGTAACAGAAAGTTTAAACCTGAAACATCTTTTAAAAAAAGCTCAAAAGAACCAATGAGGTGCTGACTCCAAGCCCTAGACCAGGCAACCCTAACCAGCCAATGACCATCAACACTATACTCTCACTAAAGTTGAGAATGGCTTTTGTTAAACCAAGATGGCCTGGAAAAGAACACAAAGCCTCTGCAAGCATACAACTATGCCCAGAGACACAGTCCTGAAAATTGACAACACTACAGCTACTAGCCTCACTATTTTAGACAGAAAACACTACAGAAATGTTTATCCCAGCAGGAAAACAGCAGTCAGACAATAAATTAAAGTTTTAAACAGGAAAAGGAGCAAAGAGACTCTAGAGAATGCTTTTAACTGCAAACAAATCAGTTATATGATACATTCATTGGCAAGAAAAACAGAACAACAAACAGATGCTTAAAAAGGGAGGACATTTTCAATTAATACCTTTCACACAGTGAAACTAGCTAAAACTTTGCAAAAAGTGAAGCAACAACAAAAGTGATTTAAAAGGCACAGTAAAGCAGTAGAGCAGTCCCAGATTAGTTGATAGCAATAAAATACAATAAAAATAGCAGACAATAAAAAGTGAAATAAAAAGTAGGCAGCAGGCAATAAAAAGTGCATTAAATTGTAAGAATAACCAATAACCTGTAAAAAGTTCAGCATCTCACTGGCCCTCTTCAAGAGAAATATTGATGAGTAGATGGGAAATAGAAAATTCACCCCGGAGATCACTCCAGTGGCTATACTCACCAGGGGCACTGGGAACTAAGGATGGTTGGTACAATGTTAGGGTAATCCTATAGACAAGGCTTGTAAAGGCTCTAAGTCTATTAGCCTAGTGCACACCTATGAACCTAAAAAATAAGCAAGAAAACAGGATACTTATTGTTTTATATCACAGATCAGAGTTGTAGTTGGTGCCCCTCCTCCGTTAGCTCAGTGTGAAATGGCAGAAACACTCACAAGATAACTTTGTAAGTAACAAAAGGTTGAAACCTGAAATAACTTAAAAAGAAAGCTCAAAAGAGCCAATGAGGTGCTTATTCCAAGCCCTAGACCAGGCACCCCTAACCAGCCAATGACCATCAACACTATACTCTCACTAAAGTGGAGAATGGCTTTTGCTAAACCAAGATGGCCTGGAAAATATGCTCAGAATACACAGCCTCTGCAAAGATACAACTAGGCCCAAAGACACAATCCTGAAAATGGACAATGCTACAGCTACTAGCTACAGTATTTTAGGCAAAAAACACTATGGAAATGTTTATCCCAGCAGGAAAACAGCAGTCAGACACTAAATTAAAGTTTTAAACAGAAAAAGGAGCAAAGAAACTCTAGAGAATGTTTTTAACTGCAAACAAATCAGTTATATGATACACTCATTGGCAAGAAAAACAGAACAACAAACATGCTTAAAAAAGGAGAACATTTCCAATTAATACCTTTCACACATTGAAACTAGCTAAAAAAACTTTGCAAAAAGTGAGTCAGTAACAAAAGTGATTTAACAGGCCCAGTAAGGCAGTAGAACAGTGCAGACTAGTTGATAGCAATAAAATACAGTAAAAAATAAGGAGCAGACGATAAAAAGTGCAATAAAAAGTAGGCAGCATACAATAAAAAGTGCAATAAATTGTAAGGATAACTAATAACTATTAAAAAAATAAGCAAGAAAACAGGATACTTATTGTTTTATATCACAGATCAGAGTTGTGGTCAGTGACCCTCCTCCGTTAGCTCAGTGTGAAATGGCAGAGACACTCAAAAGATAATTTCTTAAGTAACAGAAGGTTTAAACCTGAAACATCTTTTTAAAAAAAAGCTCAAAAGAACCAAAGAGGTGCTTACTCCAAGCCCTAGACCAGGCAACCCTAACCAGCCAATGACCATCAACACTATATTCACACTAAAGTGGAGAATGGCTTTTGCTAAACCAAGATGGCCTGGAAAATGCACTCAGAACACCGCCTCTGCAAACATACAACCAGGCCCAGAGACACAGTCCTGAAAATGGACAATGCTACAGCTACTAGCAACACTATTTTAGGCAGAAAACACTACAAAAACATTTATCCCAACAGGAAAACAGCAGTCAGACACTAAATTAAAGTTTTAAACAGAAAAAAAGGAGCAAAGAGACTCTAGAGAATGTTTTTAACTGCAACCAAATGAGTTATATGATACACTCCTTGGTAAGAAAAACAGAACAACAAACAGATGCTTAAAAAGGGAGAAATTTTCCAATTAATACCTTTCACACAGTGAAACTAGCTAAAAAGCTTTACAAAAAGTGAGGCAGTAACAAAAGTGATTTAAAAGGCCCAGTAAGGCAGTAGAGCAGTGCAGATTAGTTGATAGCAATACAATACACTAAAAAATAGTCAGCAGACAATAACAAGTGCAATAAAAGTCAGAAGCAGACAATAAAAAGTGCAATAAATTGTAAGAATAACCAATAACTAGTAAAAAATAAGCAAGAAAACAGGATACTTATTGTTTTATATCACATATCAGAGTTGTGGTCAGTGCCCCATCACTGTTAGCTCAGTGTGAAATGGCAGAAACACTCACAAGGTAAATTCATAAGTAACAGAAGGTTTAAACCTGAAACATCTTTTAAAAAAAGCTCAAAAGAACCAATGAGGTGCTTACTCCAAGCCCTAGACCAGGCAACCCTAACCAGCCAATGACTATCAACACTATACTCTCACTAAAGTTGAGAATGGCTTTTGTTAAACCAAGACGGTCTGGAAAAGAACACACAGCCTCTGCAAGCATACAACTAGGCCCAGAGACACATTTCTGAAAATGGACAACACTACAGCTACTAGCCACACTATTTTAGACAGAAAACACTACAGAAATGTTTATCCCAGCAGGAAAACAGCAGTCAGACAAATTAAAGTTTTAAACAGAAAAAGGAGCAAAGAAACTCTAGAGAATGCTTTTAACTGCAAACAAAGCAGTTATATGATATACTCCTTGGCAAGAAAAACAGAACAAACATGCTTAAAAAAGGAGAAAATTTCCAATTAATACCTTTCACACATTGAAAGTAGCTAAAAAACTTTGCAAAAAGTGAGTCAGTAACAAAAGTGATTTAAAAGGCCCAGTAAGGCAGTAGAACAGCACAGATTAGTTGATAGCAATAAAATACAGTAAAAAATAGGCAGCAGACAATAAAAAGTGCAATAAAAAGTAGGCAGCAGACAATAAAAAGCGCTACTTATTATTTTGTATCACAGATCAAAGTTGTGGTCAGTGCCCCTCCTCCGTTAGCTCAGTGTGAAGTGATACTTAGATTAACTAAGAGAATTTCGCAGGTCCTGCTATGATCCTGGGAAAGGATGGTAGAGTTTCTGTTGGAATGACACTGATGGACTGATAACCTCAGTAGAGCAGCAGGTTAATGTTATGGTCAGTACTCTCTTGATTACTGAACTTGAGTGGGTGATTTACCTTAAGAAGCTCTTGTAATGATGTGCAAGGAATAGGAATCTGAACCCTCCTAGAGTGTGAAAAGTACTTCCTTGAAATCATTAATCAGATGGCAGAAGAGGTCAAGAAACAGCAGTACAATGAACCTTTGACTTCAGTTGTCCAGAGCATTTTACTTATGAAACCCTGGCTGACTGGAGTAGGGTTGGCTGAATAACCTTTAGTGGTCAAGAATGGTGCAGTTATATATCAAATGTGCCAGGAGTGTCACAAGCAGTAGTAACTAAAGAGGTCATTCTAGACCATACTCAGAAATGGTGAGAAGTCAAAGGGATAAGGATTCTCTTCCAGTGAGATGGAATGTTTTCACTTTCAGTCTAGAAAGCAGGTTTGTTTGTTTGCTCTTCTTTCGGCTTTTCCCAGTTCAGGGTCGCCACAGTGGAACTCCGGTCTACTGATTGGCAGTAGATTTTTATGGTGCTGAGGTGCCAGCTTGATGCCCAACCTTCAATGAAGGCATGCCCATTCACGCATGTCTTTCGAACACCACTCGACCACGGGGAGGACATGCAGACTCATCACAGAAGGTGCTCCAACCGAGAATCGAACGGGAAAACCTCTTGCTGTGAGGCAACAACACTACCACTGCTCCACCAATCAGTCTAGAAAGCAGGTAACTTGTTTTAAAGAGATCTTTGAACCACAGGGATATGTGACACTGCAGTTTTGGACCCTTGATACTTACCGATAAACAAAAACATTATATGATGTGACTTTGGAGAGTTTCAGTGATGCAGAAAAAAGTACTGGGTCATTTAATTAATTAACACCTATGTGATGTGCAATGTCACATCTCTACTAACCTACATACATTGTTACATTCCAAAGCATTTTCTGTGAAATCAACTTAAAAACATACCCCAAAGAAGTGCAAATATTTTGTGAAACATAAAAGCTATTAAAATGGTACAAACATCAATGTTATCAATAAAAAGTCTTTGCATTGCTAACAGTCAGTACAGTCACAAGTCTTTATATCAAAGCTATAATACATTATTATGAATAAAAAAATCAGAATGACATTTTTTTGAAATGTTTCACAAATTGTCATATTTTGGAACCTGTACAACCTTGATGTATTTTGCCAATGTACTTTTGTTAAGCAGACATAAACTTTCTCGTGATAGCAAAATGTTCCTTTCTATGTGCATGTTTAGTAAGATATATACAGAAATAAGAATTATGTTTATTTCTATAACTAACAATATAAATAACACTGAATATCTCTCAAGATGTGCAACTTAGAGTGAAAATATCAATGACAGTTATCTTCAACATCATCTAAGGTTTCATCTGATGCCATGCAATAGTTTGCAAGTCACCCAGTTTAAGAAATATTAAGTACTTGACAATGTACTTTTCATTCTCCCACCAGGGTTATTTCACACTATGCCCCTCAAAGACAAAAGACATGTAGGTCTGTCAGTTATGAAAATATGAATGCAAATATAAAAATGTGAATAATAAGTGGAAAATAGTCATTAGTTTCTCCACAGCAGAACATTCGAGATTAACCGTCTTAGTATAATTTTGTTAATTACACCTTGCACTTTCCAATAATGAACATTATTCATTTGTGACTCACTTAGATAAGGATGACAGAGTCAAAAAATGCCTGAATGCCATAAAGAGCTATGGGTGTTAACTGGGAGAATACAACAAAGGTGCTATAGGCTTGAATGAGTTAATTTGAAAAGACCATTACTATGATGAATTAGTTTCCCAGTACAAACCTTTGTAGCTGTTGGGAGTGCAGACTTTATTTTTGCAGTTTTGGACTGATTTTTTGACTGACAATGAGAAGTTAAACAAGATTTATGAAGACATTCTGCTTTAAAAAATAAGAGTGCATTTGGGGTTGATGTACTCTTATGACACTCAAACATCAGATGGGCAAGTTGTTTGTTTACCTAATGTACTTTAGGTTAGATCTTGTAAATATAGATTACACTATCCTTCATAGGCAATGCATGCTATCACTGTGAAAATGTAGGCATTTGGCTTTAAGGTAAGGTATAATAATGGTGTCCATTTGAAATGTCGATACCTGTTACAGCGAGAACAAAAATGTGGAGACTAAATGGCTGAAAGAAGGGACTTAGGTATACTATGCCTGAGATGACATTTCTTGGAATATTCCCTTTTCTGAGAGGTATAGCAATCTCTTAGTTGGTACATATAAGTTTAGAGTGGGATGGGGGGTGCATGGGAGCTTACCCCAGCAAAAGAAGTTTTAAGGAGAAGAAGGATTTTTGAGATTTCCTCTTCTTCGGATTTTTTTTTCTTTTTCGGCTTTTCTGCACTTGGTATTTCATGTGTCGGAATTTCAATAGGGAGCCTAAAATAACGTTGGGGGAGTTTATATGTTAAAGCTCCATCTATTCAAAAATGTTATAGGCAAAATATTAAGGATATTTCTGGATGGACTGGCTTTGGAATAAAAAATATTCAAAATTTAAATTTAGGAATTGTAAATAAAGTTGTAGAGAATATGGAGCTGGATGTAATTCAAGGTAATTGGGGGTATGGGGTCAGGGGATAGTTCTAAGCTAGAATCTGATTATTTTCAAAGTCCTGGCAAAATGGTTAAGGTGCAAAATATGGCTAATGCAAATACTTGATGAAAAATAATATTGATATCTGACTTTGTGTATAGAGGGATAGTGCCCTTGCTTTTTTACCCAGATGACCTAAGTTTGACTAGCAGTTCAAGCTCTGAAAGAGCCAGCTGAGCTGGGGTGGGAAGGAACAGCAATTCTGTTTGTCCATTTTGGGAGTGAGGGTGGAGTTTCTGCCTGTGAGCTGGCACTTCACCAATGATGTGGTGAATGTTGTAATTGCATGACAGATTGCTATTAAGTTTGTAAGAAGTAACTGACAACTACAATCAGTGATGTGTAGGAGATCATCAACTCTGTCCATTTAGGGCATAAAAAATCCTCACATACCCTGGGCAGATACCAAAGTCCTTTGCGGCACAGGAATACTCAGTGATTTTGGGCATGACAACAGAGAACTGTAAAGTAAATATACTAGATGTAATTATTATAGAACCAGGAAAAACATTACCATATGCTTTATGGGTTGAAAGGGAACACTAAGTTTATACAATACATATACATCAGGTAAACAAAAGGAAAAAAAGGTAACATAGTTAGGAAGGCTTATCCCTGTTTGATAATAACTATACTGAAATGCTGGGTAAGAGATTTCAATTCAATCTTTTCCTAAGAAAGTTCTCTTGAGCAGACTCTACCATCAAATGGACCTCAGTGTGGTAAAAACAAATGTCTTGGTTTGTAGTGATCATATTTTTCTAGTTTAATTGTAGAGTGATACACAAAGTCCTTTCCTTTTCTGTATATTAAAAGTCCTGACTTGAAGAGAAAACAGAGATTGTGTCTGCTGGTGAATCATAAGAATTAGAAGAGGTTAATTACCTGTATACAGTGGGTGGTATTGTAGGCTAGTATTTTTACCGAACTGGAAAGCAACATTTTCAATGTTTTTTTCTGAAAGATTTGAACATCCCCAAATGACCTCTGCCATAGAATAGACTGCTTTGTGGGAAATGCAAATTTCTTGGTTTGTATTTCTCATATTGCTTTTCTGATTTGTTTGCAATATGTTTATATTAGAGAATGTTACTTAAAGTAGTTTTTTCTCTTAATATTAATATTTCTGGCCAGGAGAGGAAACAACGCTTGTGTCTCGTGGTGAATCATAAGAGATAGAAGAGGTTAACTCATTAATGTCAACAGTGCTGATCAAGCTGTGATATTAATCCTGCAGTCGTACTTGTATGAGCTTCCTTGTCCCATTCAAATTGATAACACTTGGAAGCCAGACCTTGTACAGAGCTTTTGTTCCACTGCAACAGTACTGAATTTGTGGTATGTAATGTCACAATTAAGCACATTAAATGTAGGAAAATATCTTTAAGCAAGACATGCAAAAAAGCTGCTTTTTTGTTTAGTTGAAAAAATTTTCTCACATTTTAATTTTATTTTAACTGTCAGCTTTAGGCAATTGCCAACCAGCCTGCTAGCAGCTTGAGATGTGACACCTAATTAATTGACTGCTGTTAGTGGTTGGCGTAATTTATATCTAAACTGCATTTTACTAATTTATTTTTATTTAGCATTTGTTTACTGAGAAAATCGGAATGGGCGTGATTCATGAATCAGATTTTCAGTGGAGGTCCAGGAAGAATGGCTCCAACATTTATAGTTCAATTAATAAACTACATAATATCACATGAAATGCAATAACAAATAGTAGAATCGACATACAGGATAAATAAAGTCAGATCAGAAGATCATATAGTGAATATTGAACAACAGTCATAAGATATTGAACACCTAGTAAAATACAATCAATAGTGATAACCAGTATTAAAGATGTTAAGCATTTTAAATATGGGCATAAGACTAAGAGAAAGGAAATAGATTTTGCATTTGGGGGAGATTAGGAAATGAAGTTAAATTAGGGAGCTATCAGAGAAGGAACTGATGCTTTGGCTGATAGGAGATGGGAGGAAAGGAAAGGTGAAAAGAAGAGTAGGGGAAACAGAAGAAGAAGGGAGGAAGAGAGGGGAGATAAAGGAAGAAAATGAAGGTGTAACAGGTAGTGTCAGCCTGGTGTAACTAAAAAATAGTATTATTTAGGCAGGAAAAAATCATTTCAAAATTTTCCTGAGAATGTTCCTTTGAGCAACCTCTACCATGGACTAGACTTCTGTGTTTGAAAACTTTTCTCAGCCTTCCTCCTTGTTCATGATGTGTTTGTATTCATAAACCTAGTGCCTGTCCTTTGTATTATTTTTGACCATAAACCTCAGTTTATTGTCTCTTGTTAGAAAAAAAAAACTAGCATGATTTTGTAAAGGCATGCCCCCTTAAACTAAATGAATTTGTTTACCCTTCCATTGTGTTTTATAGACCCAGACTACTTGCTACCTACAAATAAGTACATGTGCATGCAGTTTTCCTCAGGCAAAATCTTGCTCAAAATTGTTTGCTCATACTTCTGTGACTAAACTGGTTATGTGCTGTGTGTCCTCAGCCATCAGGGGTTGTAGTGATTTTATATCTATACTGTGTGTACATTCTGTTAATTGTTATCTGTGCTATTAATTGACCTCAAAACCAATACCTGTCTCCATGGAATCTTAGCCTGCTTTAAGTGCAGCTTTCAATAATTTGAGTGGGGGTAAGTGGTTGATGTTGGGTGATCCAGGATTAAGTTTACAAAAGAGTTTATTGACCACATAGAGGTAACAGACTGAAATGTAAAAAGACTGTGCCATTTTTGAAAATGTGAAATATGACATGTATGTTGCAATTAGAGACACTTTGCTGAGCTGGCTGTCTAAAGCAGTTGGTGTATGTTGAAGCAGTGGAGTTATGGACAAGATTCATGAGCTGGCGAATGTATTCCAGAATTTTTTGTTTTTTTTAATTAGCAGAATGTCATCTACATACATTACTATGTTTACATTAGGTAAGTCAAGTATGATGTCATTGAGAGAGAAGATTAAGGGGCCTAAGACTGACACATAATGGACTCCTGTGTTGAGGATGCCTTTTTTGAAAGGGAATTGTTTGCCTAAATTTGAAAGATTCAGGTTTTGAGGTAGTTTTGGAACTACATAATTGTATTGTTTCTAAAATTTAACTTGTTGAGTTTGTAGAGTAGTAGGTTGTTTCATAGGCCCTAGTCATATCTACAAAATCTCCAGCAGCAATAAGGCCATCACTGATGAAGTTATAGACAGTATCAGCAGTTGAGAGTAGGGTTGTCATAGTGTTAGAGAAGGTTCTAAAGATGTGCTATCAATCACAATGTAGTACATAGCTACTGATACATAGCTACTGAAATGTTTGAAAAGTTCTGTGTATAACCGCTCCAAATATTTTTGTGAGTGGGCAAAGACTGGAAATGCATCTGTAATATTCATGTCTATTGAGTGTGAAAGTTTTTGGTAGTGATATGACTATGGAGTGTTTGAAGGCTGATGAAGCTATGCCAGACATCATAGATGAGTTATATGTCTATGTCAGGGGATTGGCTAGTACTATCTTAAGGAAGGTGGGGGTGTAGTTGTGTGATGGTGGCACCAGAGCATACTTGTTTTGCAAGCAGAGACAAAGTTTGTTTATTTGTGACAGAAGAGAAGTGAAAAGTGGCTGTATAATCTGCTAATGGCTATAGCTAGGTGGGAGAGAATCCAAGATCTGCTTTACAATAAAACTAATTAGAAAATATAGATGCTATTCAACTTTGTATAGATGCATCTTTTTCATGACACGTCTTGCATTAGTGTTTGTATATGGGTTTGATGTATGTGTGTCTCCATTGATGACGTGTAGAAAATTCAAATAGCTGAATTAGGGGGTTGTATACAAAACCAATAAACTGTGGTTTGCTTTTTCTTTGTGTTGAACTGTATTACCACATAAACTGAGAGGAATGACTAGCAAGTACAGTAGGTAGGATTTAAAACATAATTTACTAGTGCATTGTGAGTAAAAGTTATTGGTGTAAGCTGTGAAGCATGTTGTAGTCATATCCAGGATGCTTACAAGTATCAGTGGGTTAATGCTGTATATAAGATAGGAATGCAAAATGACATTCTATAATTGTATGGCTGGTGATTATGCCCTAGTTTCTGATGAGATGTTCAAATAACTGAAGTAGCCTGAGTTAATATGCAAGGCATACTTATTTAGGGAAGTAGAGTGGCTGGAATAGATAGTAAAGAAGGACTGTCCATGCTTCTGGTCTTTAGTGTTGTAAACACTGTTTTTTTAAGTTCCCACTGGGAGTTAGAAAACATTCATGGTGCCCAAATAAGCTGGTCAGTGAGGAATGTTTTGTTTGTGGTGTATGTGACAAAGGTGGATACTGCCAGCACAGCTATCTGGAATTTTGTAAATAATTATATGTCATTTATGAATATCAACATGATCTATATAAGATGCCTGTGTTACAACTGTATTAGAACTATATGTCATGTGTATATCAAACTGGTCTGTACAGACGTGCGTGTTAAAAAGGTATTTCATAAAGTGCTTGTGCTTAAAATGTAACCACAGTGTGCCCTGCTGGAAGAGAACAGAAATGTGCATGCAATTTTGTAACTGTTTAAATGTATGTACTTTAACAGTGAAAACTGGAATACAGGAGGTTAACTTCAGAAAAATAGCTGAAATTAATTACTTTATAGGTTAGGCCAGAGACATAATGTGTGTACTAGGGAGCTTTCTGTATTGTCCTTAGGGTGAAATAATTACTAGTCTTAAAATGTGGAGGAATGTAATTGTTTTATGACTTCCAGCATCTGGCAAAGATCTGAGGTCTATGTATTTTTACAGGTAGAGGTAAGTACTGCCAGATTCCAGCAGTAGGGGTTTCACCTGGAATAGAGTCAGATGACAAGAAATGATGTCATTCTGCAAGCTTTCCCAGCAATAATATTTGAGATATTAATTTGAGAAGACTCCTAGAGAGACAGGGCATTCTGTATTCTGTCTTGGAACTGACAAGAACCATCCACAACATCTGCCTTGGTCTGATGAAGTAAGTTTCTAGGGAACAGTATAGTTCTCTTAGATATAGTCAGGAATATAGTAAAGCTTAGTTTAAATATTTTTCTTTATTTGAGGCTGTCCTGCAATGTTGTTTTAAATATTTCCTGTGATTTTGAACTCTGATGCCACTGTGATAATATACTGAGTATTTTATTGTTCTTTTATTATTTAATATTAAATATATTTAAACCTTTAGTAGTAAAAAACACAAACCACCACAATTCTGTAAGTTTCAGGCTCACATAAAATAAACAAGCAAACAATTCCAAGTAGACAGGTGAACCCAAAAATGGCAGACTGCTCCAGTTCTTCAAATCTCTTTATTCACAAAAGTATGAGCGCTTTCGCAAATTGTACTGCTTCATCAGATATAAACAAGAATAAAAAGACTGCATTAAATACTCTAATAAACAAATCGCATGATGCATTTCACTTAACTCTAAAAGAGACACAGTCCTAACAATACATGGTATTATGCACACTAACTAAAAAACATATAAAATGAATAAAAACAATATATCTAATATGAATATAAACTCCTTTTAAAACAGTAACTATACAAATCCTCTATACGAAGTACTGCTACTTCATCTGTGTAGGCGCCTACTCTTTAGTTTAGGTTTAATGGGCACCCTGTCATTCAACCTATGCCCATAGTTGCTTCTGAGCCTGATTATCCATTTGGCTTCCAGTTGTATAGTAGTATTTCTAATATCACCATATCTGGCACTCTCAAACACTCTACCAATAGCTATAAATAAAAATGTGTGTGAGTCAAATCTGTCTCCAAGACATGTTTAGAAAGGGCACTATTTTGGCTGCCCTTACTAATATGATAAACATGTTCTTTTATGCAATCACGCAGGGCTCTATCTGTTTTCCCAACATAAAATTTAGCATGCACTGTGTAAGAGGCTAAGTAAATTATGTGTTCTGAACTACAGGTTGCATATATATTAAATGTATAGTCTTTCTTTCGATCAGGATGTAAAAACATGTTGGTAATAGTTATATACTTGCAAGCAGCACATTTGCCAAAGGGAAATGTTCTCTTATGTGCTGTCTCAGTTCTATGAGTTTTAGGGTAGCAAAGACGGTTCTTATGGGATGTCATCTTTTTGGTTTGGTATCTAAAATTCCCATAAGACTTTCATCAGCCATTAGAATGTTCCAGTGTCTCTCAATAACTCTCTGATACCTAACATTATCATTTGCATAAAACATGGGTATTCTCAACTTCATGTCCTTACCAAAATCCTGTGGCACTACTGCCTCATTTAATTTAGTTATTTGGTTGGAAAATAGTGTTTGGCACTGGTATCTCTCATTTACCTTACAGCTTCAATATTTTCAGCAATTTCTTTGTTCTGATAGCCTCTCTCTGTGAATGTCTTTCTCAAATTATTAGTGTGATGTTGGTAATCACTTTCAAGTGCACTCAACCTGGACATCCTAAATGTTTGACTGTGGATTACATTCTTAAAAATGTGTGGTGGGTGCATACTTCCCCTATGAAGAAGATAGTTATTATAACATGGTTGTCTGAACACATTTGTATAAATACCATCACCATTCTTTCCTATGTTCACATCAAAAAAATTTATACTTATGCTAGATGTTTCAGAAGAAAACTGTAAATATGTTGTACTACTATTAATATAGTATATAAAGTCATGAAACTGTTCAGTGGAACCACTCCACAAAATAAATAAATCATCCACAAATCTGTGATAAAATTAAATAAACTCCTTATATGTACCATTGTTCACAAATTCCTGTTCCCAGGTCACCATGACAGCATTGGGGTAGCTATTGGCACAAAATGTGCCTATAGCCACGCATGCTTCTGCCAATAAAATTTGTTGTCAAATAAAACACATTATTCACTAATATTGTGTCTAATAACACTAAAATTAATTTGATTTTAGTTTCATCAACATCAGAAAAGGCATTCAAAAACTAACAGGAATTATAGCCATGCCATTAGGAATTATAGTAAAGAGAGAAGACACATCCATTGTAACTAAAAAAGTCTGCTTTGTGAGCTGCGAGTATAATCATATGTCTTCTAAAAACTGCTTAGTGTCTCTTAACACGTGGAATAGTGTTAAGAATAGGTCTCAGCTATTTTTCAAGAAAAATAGATATTGGTTCCATGCACTAGTCATGACCTGCGACTATGGGTCTAAAAGGAGGGTGAACGGGGTCTTTATACAGCTTAGGAAGGCCATTGATGACAGGAATAAGGGGGTGTGCAGCAAAAAAATAATCATGCAAACTTATCTATGATATCAGATTTAAACGGCCTGTTTAACACAGCATAGACACACTGAATCATGTTGTCTACATGTCTCATTAACTTTCTCATAAAATGTTTGATCAGCCAACATATTTAACATATCTGCTGTGTATCTAACACTATCAAAAATTACAGTTGGACCCCCTTTATCAGCAGGTTTCACAATGATGATAACATTATTTTCAAGTTCTTTCAGTGCTAAATATTCAGCTTTTGACAAATTATACTTGTTCTTATTTTTCTGCCCAACATCAATTTTATAGAAATCTTCTATACATAATTTCTCAAATGCATTTAATACTGGATTAAGCAGAGGCACATGCATGCTTATTTTCTTAAAACACATCTCACTATTAAGTTTACCACAATTTCATTTAAATAAAAGTTTCAACATTAAATTGCATGTGAATGTCTTTAAGTCTAAAATTATCTCAGTAAGATCTGTGTTCTGCATTGGAATAAATGATAAACCTCTATTCAACAATGACATTTTAGAGTCAGTTAAAAAATGTGAAGACAAGTTCCAAATTAAAGATTCTTGTTCAAGCCCCATGCTTTCTTCAACATAGGTGTTCCTGTTGCTTTGCTTTCTGTTTTCCTCATGAAGCGATTCCTGATTCTGCAATGTTGTTTCGTCTCTACTTTTGTAGCATCCTTGATAGGAAGGGGAAAATTTAACTGCTGTTGTAAAACATGAGGGGGCATAGGACATGAATTGCTCAAATTAAAGTCAGTTTCTGTTTTATCTTGAGCTCTATGAACCTGTGCATTTACTTGCAATGTCTTTCTTCTGGCACCAAGTTCCTTCTGTAACTCCACCCCCTCATCATTCCTTATTCTGTCACTATTGGTTGATTCAAGCTGTCTATCACCATCAGATCGATCATGGATTGGGTTAGTAACTGGAGCTGCCTGTTGATTGACATAAGTAGTCACAGTGAACTGTTCAGTGTTATGTGGCCATTTAAACACATTTTCTAGCTTGAAAATCAGACCTATCCCTTAGCAGTTTCTTTTCTTTTATTTTACACAATTTACTACACAGTGCTTGGAAGTTATATCTCTGAGTGCTTCAGTATCCAGTTTAGTTCTTGGCTGGGGTGCCTTCTGCATGGAGTGTGTACATTTTTTTTCTGATTACATAGGTTTTTGCCAGCTGTTTCAGTTTCTATCCACATTCCAAATCTTCCATACACTTACAGGTGATCCCTGAAATTGTCTGCTGATGTGCCTTCCATGTGTAAATGTATGTGCATGTAGCCCATGATGGGTCTCATTGCCTTGTGCCAACTATGTGGTGGAACAGACATCAGCTGCCCCATGAACCTGAACTGGATTAATGGGGTAAATGAAGAATAAATGAAAGAATTATTATTTTAAGGTATTTGTGACTATCTGAACAGAATACAAAAAAGATAATTAGTGTTTTAAATCCTAAATAAACTTTGTATATACTGTATGTGTTAGAGCATTATACACAATTATTTAGAAGATAAAAACAGAGTAACTGTGTTTTGAATAACTGTTTACTGCTTAAGTAAATAAAAAAGTGAACAGTTACTGTTTCACTTAAAATATACTCTAAAAGGTTATGTGTTTGTGCAAGAGCCTATTTTGTGATACATGAACAAGAGCATGGAAACATGTTTATGTGTAATAAGAAACCTAAGCAATAACATGGCTAAATGTGGGTATAATTTTATAAAACATTAAGCAAAATTGGCATATTACTGCATTTGATGTTCATAGGAAAGCCTGAGCAATTTTAATCAAAAGAGTAGAACTTTATTACATGACAAATGATATTTCAGATGATAAAAGAGTTATAGTGTTATTTTGTATAATAGGTGCCTAAATAAGGGTATAGGCAGGCTTTTTAGAGCTGCATCAGCTTGCGGACTGCTACCCCCACTTTATGGAGAATAACCAGAAATTTCTGATTTGTACAACAAACTTTAGTACCGCTCCCTCAAAGAAATGGATAGCAGACTTGGGCAAGTTGTTGACGGATTGTCCCTTTGGCCATCACCTGTTGACATCCCCTCTAACTTTGCTTTGCCTTGTCTGTTATAGCTTTTTGCAATGGAAATCCATTGTACTAATGAAATGAGGGGATGTTAGCACGCCAAAAGATGACAGCCTTTTGGTCACAGCATGATTCATTTGACAAGTGCTTTTTGAATTATAGGCTCTATAACACTTGGATTTGTTGAGACTATGACACAAGTGAGTTGCCAATAGTTCAAAGAAGGACTCATTCCTGCCTAAGCAGTGAAGTGCCTCTTTGTTGCCCACACACCAAACAACTCCTGCATCACCTTCTTGTTATTGTTTAGGTCACGTCATTGAAGCTTGTGGTGAAGGCACACACTCAAAACATCCCAGTTGTATTCCCCATGAAACAGGAAAGGAGGCATTTTCCTGTCATTGTTTTGTCCACCATTACTGGCTCTTCCAGTGCCTACGCCTCTAATTAAACTCACATCTTCTGGGTCACAATCTCGGCTTCATCCTTTCACACCAGGGAGCCAACCTAGAGATGTACAGATATTTAAAGAATTAATCACTCTAATAATCCCTTATGCAGAACCTCTATAACAACAGTTAGATAGCCTAATCCTTCTGAAATATAGTAGACATAACTCACAATTCTTGACCAAGAATGGTATTCTTAAAAGGAAGATTACAGTCTAAAACAGGTTTATCTAAACCAGTAAAGTAGAAAAACTGGGTAAATGCAAGAATTTCAACATCATGAAAGTAAAACATTAACTTTTGATATTTATCAAGAATTACATACCAGGGATTATAAAAGTCGTAAGTGCGAAGTGGGTCTCATTGTTATGTTATTGTTATTTTAGAACAAAAGCCCTGGTATATGGAGAAACCTGCAGACATTCAGGAAATATGTGGAAAGCTGATAGCCCAGAGATAATTGTTAAACAATTATCTCTAGGCTATCAGAGATAATTAAACAACTACCAGATGGAGTAAAAGCACTAATAACCAATGCAAGATGCCACCAACTACTAGGAAAGACCAGGGAGCATTGAAAAATGTGATAGTCCACTAACCATCCAAAGATGCATCTAAAATTCTTAAATAAGACACATGAAAGTTGAGAAGTAAAAAACATTATTTTATTTGAGAGATTTAGCTCAGAATCTAAACTTGCTCATACCTCATTTCCTACTTGTACCTTCTGATTTAAGGGCACAGTGTGTTAAAAATCACCAGTGAGGTAGTAAGGTACATTTAATTTGTAATAATCATATTAAATAGGTTAAAACAATTTATGAATAGTTTAATTCAATGTTATAAGTAATAAATCAACAATGAAAAATAATAAAAATAATAAATAAGTGAACAAAGTATGTTACTTAAAATAAACGATTCAGTGTTATTCTAATAATTAAAAATTCACAATACAGAATGCAAAATATGTGCCTGTATTCTCCTTAGTAAATGTTATAAACTTATTGCTTTCAATTTTAATACTGAACTTACAGATACCATATCATTCAGACCAACTGGATTTATTGCGTTTTGTTGTGTGTGTGCATCTGTATGGGCCCTTCAGGTGAAACTGGTGTTTGAGTGTCTGCAAGAACAGAAGAAGACTGGATAACGTTGATAGAACAAACTGTTTATTACAAACAAAGCTCTCAGGTAAAAAAAAAAGTTCATCAGTGTATAACAAATAGTAAAACAGTTCACTTATATAATAATCACACATAGCCCAAAAGTTAATTATTTAACAATCAATTAAGAACTTAAATTAAAATGCAACTATTGCAAGCATGTCTGCATGTGCTTTAGTACAGGTTTCAATGACACAGTTTGGTTAATATCTGGCAAGGTAGCAGCATTCATTCTTAAAATCCACCCGTATTTCTTAACCTCCAACCTATTATTAATATGACATGTTCTTATATTTGCAGTCATCCTATCACCATAAAAATAAATGTATGGCCACTGCCAAATTCATTAGTATGTTTAGCTAATAAGTTCATGATAACATCACTTCATATATCTGATCTATACTCAGTCAGTGATTCTGTCTCTAAGGCATCTGGTTGGCTTTCCTATATAGAAAGCTATGCATAGTTTACAAGTAGTAAGATAAATGATATGTGTGCTGCTGCATGTTGCAAAACATCAAAATGTATATTCTTTCCCACTTACTGGGTGAACAAAAATATTGTTTTTGTTTATAGTATCACAGCAACCACAATTATGGCAGGGTGCAGTTTAAATCTTATTTACATTTAGTATCTCTTTGATACACATATCTTTGTAACATCATTTTTGTTTTAAACTAGCTAAATTCCTATATGAAAAGCTAGCTATCTGACCAATAATGGAGTGTAGCTCTGGTAAAGATCTTAAAATACGCCAGTTATTAATAATAAATTTTCTGATGTCAGATGTATTTCTGTTAAAAGTTGTAACATAACGTATTTTGTCTTCACTCCTATTAGGTCTTTCTATATCATTTAATTGTTCAACGTTTTCCATATAGAAATATGGTCTAGCTGTAGACGTCCTTAAGTGTAATATGTCATTAATCTCACTATCTAAATGTTTTGCATCATAATCTCTTTCCACAAAGTCATTCTTTAACTCATTAGCTTGTTGTAAATATGCGGATGTAGATGTATTTAATCTGCTTGTTCTTAAAGATTGCCGCTAGTAATACCTTTAAATACATGTGGAGCATGCATACTCGTATGATGTAAAAATGTATTTCTATGTAGAGGTTTTTAAAAGACCATGGTCTCAATATTGGTGCCATTGTGTTTAATGGTAACATCAAGAAAGTTCACGCTTATAGTGGAACAAGTCACTGCAAATTTAAGAAAACTAGTGCTAGCATTTAGATATTCAAAGAAGGAATCAAGCTCAAGTTTTACTGCCATGCCATAAAAAGAAAACATCATCAACAAAACATTTAAAACAGGTTTTATTCCTTGAATAATGAGCAGGTCTTCATCATATATAAATTCACACTCCCATTTGTCTAAAACTAGGTTGGCGTAAGTATTTGCAATGGGAGTGCCCTGATGTTTGGTGAAAAATGTCAGTATTAAATGCAAAATAATTATTCTCTAGCACAATTTCCAATAGCTCACATGTTGTTTCAATTTGTCTACCATTTATGCCACAATATCTCAGTAGTAATTCCCTTATTGCTTCAATACCATAACTATGAGGAATAACTGTAAACAGTGACTGGATGTCTAGCACTACCATCCAGAATTCAGTATGTTGGTTCTTACTAAACCAATCTGTCAAACATAATAAAAAGCCAGGTGTGTCTTTAATATAACTACAAACATGCTTAAAAAAAAACAATAATTTTGTAAATACATGGATAGAGGCTCTGTTATCCATCCACGTCCTAAAATAATGGGTCTCATAGGTGGATTGTCAGGATTTTTCTGGACCTTAGGGAGAGCATACAAAATAGGAATTTTAGCAGCAGGTACAGTAAAATAATTAAACAGGTCAATATCTATGTCATTCATTGACTGTAAATCAAAAATGGCCTTATTAATACATGAAATACAATCATTCACATCATTGTTATTAAAAATTTTAAAAGCATTAGCATCAGATGGAAGCCCAATATTTTTTTCATTGTAATTATCCTTGTCCATTATAACAATGGCTCCCCCTTTATTGGCTTCTTTAATAATAATTTCTTGATTTCTACACAACTTATCTAATGCATCATGTTCTTCTGATGTTAAATTAAAAGAAATTTGTAAAACAACCACTATCATGCAATTGCCTGATTTGTAAGTCACATAAATTATGAAATGCAACAATAACAAGATGACTGTTAGGTATAAAAGTGCTTCTGCACTTGAAAGGATCAACATTGAATATAGTATTTTATTCTAAAAATCAACTTCAAGTCCAAACTTCATGTAAAGAGTTTTAAATCAATAAGGGCATTACTAAGACATTCCAACGCTGAAGGAATGAACTTTAGCCCTTTGTTGAATAAAGATAAATCTCCAGAAGTTAGTTCCAGCCTAGACAAATTAATGACATTTAGCTGGTTTACAGTACCTTTATTTAATGTTGTTTGCTTGAGTTGGAGAAGCTCCTACTTCTTCCTCGCTTCCTCTGTACAGAACGTCCCCTGGAGTGTTCCCACTTCCTTATGACCTCCTCCTCTGGCAATCTCAGTCACGCAGGTAATTTGCCATGTTGAAAACCCATTTCAGAAGCCAAAGATCCTCTTAACAGTTGTGCATGCATCATTGATGACGTAGATGATGTCAATGCCGTCACCTCACTGGGGATCCCTTGTTATTAGCAACCTGTGGGACAGTAGTGCTATTGGTTAAAGGGATATGCTCTTTATTATTAATTAAAGGTGTAGTAACTTCATCAAGTACATCCAATGTAGTAGTTGTTCTCTTAGGAATGTCAGCAATATTTCTGCCCTTAAATTCAACAAACAGCTTAGATTTTGGCTAGACAAAATTTGGCCACTGTTGTAATCGTTAATATCACAATTCAGTTTATGTTTTTTCAGTTTTTTCTAGGCATCTGTCATCAAGTTTGGACAGTTTATCTAATATTCAGGAATGAACTTAGTAAATAATGCAGAGGATAAAATTTTCACTCCCAGCTCATCAATTTCCTTGCATAATCAAGTTTAGTACTCAGAAAAAAATCATTCATTAAGGTCATGTAATTTAGGCCAAGCTGTAGATTTATTTCTTGCCATTTTTGCAGGAGAGTTGGGTAAAAATTAGCATATGAGGGCATTTTTAACACCCTCAACCCTCTGGGAACAATACCAAGTTCAAGATATGCAGCAAAACTATAGTGTTGCCATTGTAAAGTCTTATATTTTCTTACCTTCTTTTCAAGAAGGTTCATTTGTTGAAAAAAAAAAGCTTCTTCTTCATTATGTTGCATATTAATAGTTTGAGAAGGTATTACCTTGTTTGAAAATCCCAAAAGTGGGTCAGAGTGAACAATCAAAATATCACTCAGTTTGTGACTCATTATCAGAAGGCTGATTTGTAGAAAATTCCAGGCCCTTCTATATCTTGAAAGTAGCAAACACAATAAAATAAGCAAGGTATAAAGTAAAATCACAATCCACGTAATGAAACTCAGGCAAAAACAGAAGAAGACTGGATAACGCTGATAATAACAAACTGTTTATTACGAACAAAGCTTTCAGGTAAAAAAAGCCTTCATCAGTGTATAACAAAAAGTAAAACAGTTCACTTATATAATAATCACACACAGCCCAAAAGTTAATTATTTAAAAATCAATTAAAAACTTAAAGTAAAACGCAACTATTGCAAGTACATCTGCATGTGCTTTAGTATAGGTTTCAATGGCACAGTTTGGTTAATACCTGGCAAAGTATCAGCATTCATTCTTAAAATCCTCTCATATTCCTTAACCTCCAACCTATTATTAATATCACCTTTTCTTATATTTGCAGTCATTGGGTCTATATCATAAGCATGAAACGGCTGAAAAGTGAACATGTAATGAGCGACACATATTCATTGAAACGTATTTAAGTGATTTGATGAATATGTCACAGGGCAAGGAAGTAGTTTGCTAACTACACGGTGTTGACCTTTCCTTCACTGTAGTGTGATCTCAGAGTTGGTATATTTAGCACATTGGGGAATGTGGGGGATGAAGCCTCCCACCTGATTCGTGTTTCTAACTTTTTTTTTTGTGAACGGCTTCGTGAATTTTTTCACTAGGAAAACATTTGTGGATGGGCCATTCACTGTTTACAGCATTTGTGTTTTATGTGTCGACATATATGTTGTTACACATATGATCTTTCATGCTTATGATATAGACCCACAGTCATCCTATCATCATAAAAATAAATGTATGGCCACTGCCAAATTCATTAGTATGTTTAGCTAATGAGTTCATGATAACATTCCTTCATATATCTGATCTATGCTCTATGATTCTATCTCTAAGGCATCTGGTTGACTTTCCTATATAGAAAGCTGTGCATAGTTTACAAGTAGCAAGATAAACTATATGTGTGCTGTTGCATGTTGCAAAACATCAAAATGTATATTCTTTCCCACTTACTGGGTGAACAAAAATATTGTTTTTGTTTATAGCATCACAGCAACCACAGTTATGGCAGGGTACAGTTTAAATCTTATTTGCATTTAGTATCTCTTTGATACACATATCTTTGTAACATCATTTTTGTTTTAAACTAGCTAAATTCCTATATGAAAAGCTAGCTATCTGACCAATAATGGAGTTTAGCTCTGGTAAAGATCTTAAAATACGCCAGTTATTACTAATAATTTTTCTGATGTCAGATGTATTTCTGTTAAAAGTTGTAACATGACGTATTTTGTCTTCACTCCTATTAGGTCTTTCTATATCATTTAATTGTTCAATGTTTTCCATATAGAAATATGGTCTAGCTGTAGATGTCCTTAAGTGTAATATGTCATTAATCTCACTATCTAAATGTTTTGCATCATAATTTCTTTCCACAAAGTCATTCTTTAACTCATTAGCTTGTTGTAAATATGCGGATGTAGATGTATTTAATCTGCTTGTTCTTAAAAATTGCCGCTAGTTGTTGTGTCTTTCAGCTTTTCCCGGTTAGGGGTCGCCACAGCGGAACTCCGGTCCGCTAATGATTGGCAGCAGATTTTTACGTGCCGAGTTTCCAGCTCTGACGCACAATCTTCAACGAAGGTACGCCCATTCACGCATGTCTCCACACAGAAGACTCTCTAGTTGAGAATCGAACAGGACAACATCTTACTGTGAGGCGACAATGCTACCACAGCACCACCACCGCAGTTTAATACCTTTAAATACATGCGGAGCATACATACTCGTACGATGTAAAAATGTATTTCTATGTATAGGTTTTTTTAAAGACCATAGTCTCAATATTGGTGCCATTGTGTTTAATGGTAACATCAAGAAAGTTCACACTCATAGTGGAACAAGTCATTGCAAATTTAAGAAAACTAGTGCTAGCATTTAGATGTTCAACGAAGGAATCAAGCTCAATTTTACTGCCATGCCATAAAAAGAAAACATCATCAACAAAACATTTAAAACAGGTTTCATTCCCTTAATAATGAGCAGGTCCTCATCATATATAAATTCACACTCCCATTTGTCTAAAACTAGGTTGGCGTAAGTATTTGCAATGGGAGTGCCCTGATGTTTGGTGAAAAATGTCAGTATTAAATACAAAATAATTATTCTCTAGCACAATTTCTAATAGCTCACATGTTGTTTCAATTTGTCTACCATTTATGCCACCATATCTCAATAGTAATTCCCTTATTGCTTCAATACCATAACTATGAGGAATAACTGTAAACAGTGACTGGATGTCTAGAACTACCATCCAGAATTCAGCATGTTGGTTCTTACTAAACCAATCTGTCAAACATAATAAAAAGTCAGGTGTGTCTTTAATATAACTACGAACATGCTTCAAATATACTGATAATTTTGTAAATACATGGATAGAGGCTCTGTTATCCATCCACGTCCTGAAATAATGGGTCTCATAGGTGGATTGTCAGGATTTTTGTGGACCTTGGGGAAAGCATACAAAATAAGGAATTTTAGCAGCAGGTACAGTAAAATAATTAAGCAGGTCAATATCTATGTAATTCATTGCCTGTAAATCAAAAATGGTCTTATTAATACATGAAATACAATCATTCACATCATTGTTATTAACAATTTTAAAAGCATTAGCATCAGATGAAAGCCCAATAATTTTTTCACTGTAATTATCCTTGTCCATTATAACAATGGCTCCCCCTTTATTAGCTTCTTTAATAATAATTTCTTGATTTCTACACAACTTATCTAATGCATCATGTTTTTCTGATGTTAAATTAAAAGAACTTTGTAAAACAAGCACTGTCATACAATTGCCTGATTTGTAAGTCACATAAATTATGAAATGCAACAATAACAAGATGACTGTTAAGTATAAAAGTGCTTCTGCACTTGAAAGGATCAACATTGGATATAGTATTTTGTCTAAAAATCAACTTCAAGTCCAAACTTCATGTAAAGAGTTTTAAATCAATAAGCACATTAGTAAGACATTCCAATGCTGAAGGGTTGAACTTTAGCCCTTTGTTGAATAAAGATAAATCTCCAGAAGTTAGTTCCAGCCTAGACAAATTAATGCCATTTAGCTGGTTTACAGTACCTTTATTTATTGTTGTTTGCTTGAGTTGGAGAAGCTCCTGCTTCTCCCTTGCTTCTTCTGTACAGAATGTCCTCTGGAGTGTTCCCAATTCCTTACGACCACCTCCTCTGGCAATTTCAGTCGCACAGGTAATTTGCCATGTTGAAGACCCATTTCAGAAGCCAAAGAGCCTCTTAACAGTCGTGCATGCATCGTTGACGTAGATGATATCAATGCCGTCACCTCACTGGGGATCCCTTGTTATTAGCAACCTGTGGGACAGTAGTGCTGTTGGTTAAAGGGATATGCTCTTTATTATTAATTAAAGGTGTAGTAACTTCATCAAGTACATCCAATATAGTAGTTGTTCTCTTAGGAATGTCAGCAACATTTCTGCCCTTAAATTCAACAAATGGCTTAGATTTTAGCCAGAAAAAATTTGGCTACTGTTGTAATCATTAATATCACAATTCAGTTTATGTTTTTTCATTTTTTCTAGGCATCTGTCATCAAGTTTGGACAGTTTATCTAATAACTTGTCATATTCAGGAATGAACTTAGTAAATAATGCAGAGGATGAAATTTTCACTTCCAACTCATCAATTTCCTTGCATAATCAAGTTCAGTATTCAGAAAAAAATCATTCATTAAGGTCATGTAATTTAGGCCAAGCTATAGATTCATTTCTTGCCATTTTTGCAGGAGTGCCGGGTAAAAATTAGCATATGAGGGCATTTTTAGCACCCTCAACCCTCTGGGAACAATACCAAGTTCAAGATATGCAGCAAAACTATAGTGTTGCCATTGTAAAGTCTTATATTTTCTTACCTTCTTTTCAAGAAGGTTCATTTGTTGAAAAAAAGTAGCTTCTTCTTCATTATGTTGCATATTAATAGTCTGAGAAGGTATTACCTTGTTTGAAAATCCCAAAAGTGGGTTAGAGTGAACAATCAAAATATGACTCAGTTTGCGACTCATTATCAGAAGGCTGATTTGTAGAAAATTCCAGGCCCTTCTATATCGTGAAAGTAGCAATCACAATAAAATAAGCAAGGTATAAAGTAAAATCACAATCCACGTAATGAAACTCAGGCAAAAGCAGAAGAAGACTGGATAACGCTGATAAGAACAAACTGTTTATTACGAACAAAGCTTTCAGGTAAAAAAAACCTTCATCAGTGTATAACAAAAAGTAAAACAGTTCACTTATATAATAATCACACACAGCCCAAAAGTTAATTATTTAAAAATCAATTAAAAACTTAAAGTAAAATGCAACTATTGCAAGTACATCTGCATGTGCTTTAGTATAGGTTTCAATGGCACAGTTTGGTTAATACCTGGCAAAGTATCAGCATTCATTCTTAAAATCCACTCATATTCCTTAACCTCCAACCTATTATTAGTATCACCTTTTCTTATATTTGCAGTCATTGGGTCTATATCATAAGCACGAAATGGCTGAAAAGCGAACATGTAATGAGCGACACATATTCATTGAAATGTATTTAAGCGATTTGATGAATATGTCACAGGGCAAGGAGGTAGTTGGCCAACTACACGGTATTGCCCTTTCCTTCACTGTAGTGTGATCTCGGAGTTGGTATATTTAGCATATTGGAGGTTGTGGGGGATGAAGCCTCCCACCTGATTCGGGTTTCTAACTTTTTTTTTTGTGAACGGCTGCGTGAATTTTTTCACTAGGAAAAAATTTGAGGATGTAGCCATTCACTGTTTACAGCATTTGTGTTTTATGTGTCGACATATATGTTGTCGGACATATGATCTTTCATGCTTATGATATAGACCCACAGTCATCCTATCACCATAAAAATAAATGTATGGCCACTGCCAAATTCATTAGTATGTTTAGCTAATGAGTTCATGATAACATTCCTTCATATATCTGATCTATGCTCTGTGATTCTATCTCTAAGGTGTCTGGTTGACTTTCCTATATAGAAAGCTGTGCATAGTTTACAAGTAGCAAGATAAACTATATGTGTGCTGTTGCATGTTGCAAAACATCAACATTTATATTCTTTTTCACTTACTGGGTGAACAAAAATATATTTTTTTGTTTATAGCATCACAGGAACCATAATTCTAGCAGGGTACAGTTTGAATCTTATTTACATTTAGTTTCTCTTTGATACACATATCTTTGTAAAATAATTTTTGTTTCAAATTAGCTGAATTCCTATATGAAAAGCTAGCTATCTGACCAATAATGGAGTGTACATTTGTGCACATTTATGTTTGTAATGTGCATCTGCAGGAAGCCAGAGCAATAAAATACATTATATGTATAAAATCTAGCAAATAACTGGTTTTAAAACAAAAGAAAGACTTTGCTGGTGCAGACATCACATCTCCAAGTTTGAAATCAAACAGTCATGCAATGCTTGACTTATCAGCTTTCTTCCAGCAGAGTGCACTGTGGTTACATTTTTGAAGATCAGTACAACATAAAGTTTAATCATAACATATAGTTCTCTTTACATTTGTAAAACCAGCCTGTGGTTTATATTAATATTTACAACTCACATAGAATTATTTACAAGATTCTATCTGGCTGGGCTGGCAGTCTTTCAGTTTTTAACATTTCTCCCGTCCCTGAGAACTCAAGCTAGTTTTTCAAGTGACCCTTGAGAAGCGTTGCTTGAGAGGGTTAGATCTATCTGAGTATACCTTACCCCATTCCCTGTCTTGAGAGCCCATCTGCATTGGCATTGCTAAACCCACTCCGGTGCTGCACTGCCATATCATATGCTTGCAACCCTAGGCTCCATCTTAGGAACTTACCATTTTGCTGGCTAGCTCAGTGTAAACATGTTAGGGAATTGTGATCTGTAACTACAGTGAATTTACTTCCATACAGATAAGGCTTAAGTTTCTGCAGTGCCCACACTATGGCTAGACATTCATTTTCTACAGCTGCATAGCATTCATCCCTGGTTTGGAATCTGCAACTGAGATAAACCACTGGATGCTCTTCTCCCTCTGAAGAAATCTGGCTAAGTACAGCCCCCATCCCATGGTTTCAAACATCCACCTGCAAAACAAATTCTTTGTTGTAATCTGGACTGACTAACACAGGGGTCCTCCCAAAGCTTCTTTAGGTTTCTGAAATGCCTGCTCACATGCTATGGTCCACACTAGCTTATCTGCCCTGTTTTCCTGTTTGTGAGGTGAGCAGCTATTTTACTATAACTGGGGATGAACTTTCTTTAGTACCCTGCTGTCCCTGCGAATGTCCTCATCTGATTTTTGGTAACAGGTGGAGGCCATGCTTGAATGGGTTCCACTTTGGCAGATTCTGGCCTGATCTTACCACTCCCCACTCTATGTCCCAGGTAGGAGACCTCTGCCATACCCACCTGACATTTGCTCAGCTTAATGGTCAACCCTGCCCTCTGTAGTCTGCCCAGCACTTCCCTGACATATTGAAGGTGCTCTTGCCAGGAATGGCTGTAGATGGGTACATAAGGGCAAAATCTCCTGCTCCTGCTAGGATATAATCTACCAGCCTCTGGGAAGTTGCTGGGGCATTTTTCATCCAAAAGGGCATCTTTGTGAACTCATACAAGCCAAAAGGAGTCACAAGGGCAGACATTTCTCTAGCACTGGGAGTCAAGGGCACCTGCCAGTAACCCTTGGTAAGATTAATGGTGGTAAGATACTTAGCCCCGCACAGCTGCTCTAGGGCCTCATCTGTCCTAGGCATGGGGTAAGCATATGACTCTGTGTGACTATTTAATTTCCTGTAGTCTACACAGAACCTGGTGCTGCCTTCCTTCTTTGGCACCAGCACCACTGGGAAGGCCCAGGGACTGCTGGACTCTTGAATTACCCCTAGTTCCAACATTTCCTGTATCTCCTCCCTCAGAGTCTGTTTGACTCTCTCAGGCACCCTATACGAGGCCTGCCTAATAGGCCTTTGGGGTACTGAATCCACCTTGTGCTGCACCAGGTGGGTACACCCTAGTTTCCCAGTGAACATGACCTCAAACTCCTGTAACACTGCTCAGATTTCTCAAACCTGGGTAGGAGATAGCTCCTGGAACATTGCTACCCCTTTCACTGAGGTGTCAGTCCAAGCCTCACTTCCCCAGATCTCCCTCAGACTCCTCCTGCAATCCACAGCAAATACTCAGCACAAGGGCCTCCCTATCATTGTTAGGTTTCATTAGGTTAACATGATGAAATTTGTGCTCCTGCCTAGCAGTTCTACCATGTAGTTAACATCACTTACTTTTCTTACCACCTGGTAGGGTCCCTCCCAAGCTGCTTGCAGCTTGTAGTGTCTGACAGTAATAAGAACCATTACCTACAGCCCTACAGCATACTCTCTAGCTCGAGCATTCCTGTCATATCAGACCTTTTTCTGGTGTTGGGCTTCTGCCAGGTTCTCCTGGGCCAAGCCAATGAGTTCCCTGAGCCTTGTCCTGACGTTTAGGAGATATGCCAAAACAGACTCCTTGTGAGATTCACACTCACCTTTCCACTCATCATGAATTTATCTAGAGGCCCCCTGACCCTATACCCATTCAACAACTCAAAGGGTGAAAAACCTGTGGATTCCTGGGGAACCTCTCTGTAAGCAAACAACAGATGGGGCAAATATTTGTCCCACTTCCTCTTAAACTGGTCTGCAAATGCCCGTAGCATGGACTTGATAGTAAAGTTTAACCTCTCAACAAGACCATTAGTCTGGGGATGGTAGGTGGTGGTCTTTAGGTGCTTCATCCCACAGTACTTCCACAGACAAGCCAGCAGGTCTGACATGAAATTGGCATCTCTGTCAGTCAATATTTCTTTTGGAAAACCTACCCTGCTGAAAACCTCTAATAAAGCATTTTCCACCTTTTCTGCCTCAATGGAGGACAAAGCCACTGCCTCAGGGTGTCTTGTAGCATAATCTACTACCACTAAGATATACATTTTCCCTGTGGAACTTGGGGTATTCAGAGACCCCACAATATCCACAGATACCCTCTGAAATGGCTCCTCAATCACAGGCAAAGGCATCAAAGCAGCTCTCACTTGTCTCCTGCCTTGCCTACCTTTTGGCACTGCTCACAGGTCCTGCAGTGCACTGTTGCATCTCTGGAAATTCCAGGCCAATAGAAGTTCTGCATAATACATCTCTTTGTATGTTTTATCCCCATATGACCTGCAAAGGGAATATCATGGGCTATGGCTAGAAGTGCCAGATGGTAGGCACTAGGCACTACCAACTGCTGTATTCTCTCAGCTTCTAACCCTCCCTCAGGGGCCCACTCTCTATACAGTAACCCTTTGTCCCAGTATACAAAATCCCCCTTTCCTTGGAAATCAGGTGCCTCACTATCTACCTGCCTCAGGCCTTGTAATGTAGGGTCTGAGAGCTGAGCCTGTCTCAACTATCTCTTTGTAACCCTTACCAGCTCCCATTCCACAGGAAGTCTGGCATCATCTGAAAGTGGTGCCTTGCTGTCAGCCTGTGTACTACTACTCACCCCTGCCCTTGCAGTCTCTCTGTCCAAGGGACCATTAGTACCCACAAGCAGCTGTGGCTCACCTCCAGTCTCACTGCTACAGAGTAGCTCCCTCCCTGAATTAATCACCTCACCAGTCCTGGCTGCAAGTATGCAGTCTGACTGGGTCTCCTCCAGGCTACCACACCCACATACTTGTCTCCAGGCCTGACTGCGTGTAACTGTACGAGCACATGGTACTGCATTATCAAAATAATTCCCTATCAGGACATCTGCAGAGATATCATCAAGCACACCTACTTGCTGGCTTCCTTTTCCACCATCCCAGTCAAGGTGAACTGTAGCCAAAGGTATTTGGAATGGAGTCTCTCCTAAAGCTCTGACTGGAGTAGACTGCCCAGGCAAGTAGTGCTCCTCTGTAACCATTGCAAGCTTCATAATGGTTAGGTCAGTGGCTGTGTCCCTCTTAGCAATGGCCTCTTTGCCTTTCACTATGATAGGATATAAACTCTGGTGGTAGTTTGGTACCCTTGTTGTCTCAAGACAACCTAGTTTTGGCATTTTGTCCTTTCCACTTACTGGCTCATCTTTTGTTCCCCACCTTGCCTCTGTGGGCATCTATATGCCACATGACCCCACTGGTTGCATTCAAAACATTTAACCCTACGTCCTGGACATGTACCTGGACTAGTAGCTTCCCCTGCTACTGGCAGATTCTGTTGGGACAGTCTGGGCTGCCCACCATGGGTTCCTTTAGACCCATGAGCAGTACTGAGTGTCCCTTTCCTGTGCAGGGATGCCCTCCTTGCTAGGTATAAGTATCCCTTCTTCCCCAACTCATCTGAAGTAGCACATTGTCTACCAGCTAACTAGATCTTCATGTCCTCAGAGGAAAAGTGCTAAGGGCTTGTTCCCTCACCAAAAGGTTTGCCAGCCCTTCAAAAATGGTGACCTGACATCCACTCACCCACCTATGAAAATAAGTGCTCAGTTCAGCAACATATTCACACACACTTTCAACTGCCTTGCGTCTATGCTCATGAACCTTTTTCCCATAAGTTTCAGGTGCTATCTTAAAAAATTCTAACAAACAATTCTTTACAGCATTATAGTTAAAGAGTCAACGTCAGATAATTTAGAAAGTACATTTACAGCTTTACCATGGAGTAAGGGAGTCAGGAACAATACCCAGGGCCTTTGGTCAGCGTCATACTGTTTATATACCCTCTCAAACATATGAATGAAACTACCAAAATGATCCCCCTCTGTAAACTGTGGAAGTAATTTACTGACCTTTTGTGCTTCTGGGATCTAGTTACTGCCTTCCCTATTACCTCCATGACTCTGGTGAAGGATCAACATCTCCTTTTCATGCTGCCTCTGCCTCTCCTTCTCCTCAGCTTCTGGGAGTAGCAGTTTCTTATTTTCCTCAGCCTATAGACATCTCAGTCTCTCTGCTGCTTCTGTTTCCAAATGCCTGGCCTCCAACTCAAGTCTCTTTAGCTCCAGATGGATTTTTAAGTCCTCTGCAGAAAGGTTAAGTTGTCCATTCTCTGAGTGTTGCACGTCTACATGGCTAGTCTGAACATCCTCTTGATTGCTGTTTTCTGATGCAGCTGTGACCAAAGCTGCAATCATGTCTGCCTTAGTCAGGTTTCCATGCACCAGTCCTTAGCCTGGTACATCTCGGCCAACTGGCTCCTTGTCAGCTTGCCATACTCTTCTGCTGACATGCTTACCTGCTCTCCCTAACTGACTAATCTAACAAAAGAAATAACACAATTGTAATCTGAACTCTGAATGTTCACTGCATGGCTGATTTAGAGTACAAAAACACCTTCAGTGATCACTGTGCACAAGCTACAAGAATTCAATATTCACACCACTACAAGCCAATTAGTATGTGATGTGGCTAACTCACCACAATCAAATAATTAATATTTGATGTGGATATCCCACCACTGCTAACCAATTAATATATGGTGTGGATATCCCACCACTGCCAACCAATTAATATGTGACACCTGTGCACTGGCCCAGTAATCAAGGAGCCTCAATCCTCACCACTAGCACCAGTGAGGGGCATGCACATTGGGAAGGATAACAATTACACACACAGTAAAGTACAATTTCCCTTAAGAGCACACAGACATCACAGTCAGTCTGGGGCTGGTTTCTTCCTTTCTCTCCAGATCCCCAATAAGACTCCCCATTGGTGCAGCTATAGGGTACAGGTCTCAGCCTAATGGTCAAGCTAAAATCTCCAGCACCCTCTCTGTCCAACCAGTGATTCATGTCCCTGCCCAAGTAACTGACACACACACACAGACACACGCACACACACACACACACACACACACACACACACACACACACACACACACACACACACACACACACACACACACACACACACACACACACACTTTGAGATATGAGTTATATACAAACACACAGACACTCCTGGGGAAGACTGGCACAGGTTCTTCAGTTATGCCCCCTTCTCTGCCCAGGCTAAAATGTATAAATCACTGCCTCCAACCACTAATATCAGCTACTAATAAGGCCCTTACCAAAGGGTGTCCAATTTTACTGTGTAATATTGTTATTATTATTATCCAATTAGTAAGTATGACGAACAGCAAGGCTTATTGGAGTGGCTTGGGCAGTATAACTATATACATGCAATGTACTCTAGAGCTCAAATTATCTCTACACAAAACAGCCACAGTTGAAAGGTTTAAACATATTTAATAATAAAACACAAGACAAATCTCCTCAATTCAACACAGTGCTAGTCAAGAGTTCAGACACAGGAAAATGCTTAAAATAATACTGTAGAATAGTCTGACATAAATATAGAAAACAGTTAGTCTAATCTTACTATGTTCTATCTATTTCTAAGAGAAATAATGGTATAAATTACTTACATACATACAGAGCAAAGGCAGAGTACTTGTGAGTAGATGGGTTCAAGTTCAGACAAAATCCAAAATGCTCTAATTCTCTCTCTTAGCAAGTCTTAAATTAGTACTCCATCACAACTGACTCATTTTAGATTGTATCATTCTTAACAGTTCTGATTTAGCTTCCCATGTGAGCAGAAACACAAAATGTACATTTCTTTTTGCACCTGCAGGAAGCCACAGCAATAAAATACATTATATATGTAAAATCTAGCAATTAACTTTGGTCTCAAAACAATAGAAATAATTTGCTGGTCCAGACATCACATCTCCAAGTTTGAGATTAAACAGTCATACAATGCTTGCCTTATCAGCTTTCTTCCAGCAGAGTGCACTGTGATTACATTTTTGAAGCTCAGTACAACATATAGTTTATTTATAACATAGTTATCTTATGCATTTGTAAAACCAGCCTATGGATTATATTAATATTTACAAATCACATAGAATTATTTACAAGATTCTATCTGGCTGGGCTGGCAGCCTTTCACTTTTTCACACGTCATTCATCAGATCCATTGAATCAGCAATGCAGTGGAGGCAGTCACACATCAGCCTGTACCACATCTACAACCCTAAGCATTTCTCTGGAGTACCTACTGGAATGTGCCTATGCTCCCATGATGGCCCTAAACATATGTTGAGTGGCACAAGATGACACACCTGGATCAGGTGAAGGATGGACAGCAGACCTTCTCCAAGCACCCCTAATGACCCTTATGAATGGCACCTCACCCACACTTTAGCTATGGCCAGAGTCAGCAGACAATGATGCCACAGTAACCACACTACCTTGATTGAGTGTCTCATCCTCCACCTGTCCAATAACTGAGGGCTCACTGGAATTGGTTGGTGTAGTCTAATGGCTTTGTCTGACTGAATTACAGGGAATTCCTGAATGTTAACCTCAGTGTCAGATTCAACCTCTGTACCCCTGACAGTGCCACTGTTTGGCCACCATCATCATCACGTGGTAAGAGTCCTACACTTCCACTGTCAGGATCACCTGTGATAATAAGTAATAAACACAGGAAAGAAATTAATATCTACACTACTATAGTCCAATATTTGTTAACAAACTAACAGTAGTGCCACTACTACAGACAATACAGCAATAAACACAACACTCCTGACAACCACATCATACATATGGAAAAAATAAATATTTCTTTTAAATTTTCATCAGTATTGACATAAAAATATTTGGGTTACCACATGCAGATGATTCTATGGTTTATATGGAGGATGGTCTTGGTAGAAGTTAAGTAAAAGATAATAACATAATCATCTCAATTAAAAGTAACACAGGGGGTTAAAACGTTTTGCCCTTTTTATGTCCATTAACAATACTTTCAAGAAAAACTTGGATGACACTTCCACACCAAGCCCATGCGTAATCAACCAGAATGTGTTGCTAACTGTATGAATCTGCATCTATTCATCCCCCAAATATTTATGTTAAACAGAACTTAAGTATTGCTGTCAATATTTGACTATACAAGAAATATTTAACAACTGAAATAGGTAAGCCTACCTGGAAGCTCCTCCTAGGACACACTTGTCCTCCCTGAAACAGTAGCACCAGCGTCAATCACATGCTGTTGTGCACTTTCCACTGAGCTCTCTGCATTCTTGACAGTAGACAGGTCAGTGGTGACTCTGTAGTAGGTCCCCCCATAGCCATCTGTTCATGGCCACTGCATCTGCTCTCCTCTGGGTTGATGAAATCACTATGTGTGAACAAAGTAAAGCTGTGCCACCATGGTGGGGGTTAAAAGCTAGCTTAATAGACTCAAACAATAAAATCTATAAAAAGTATGAAACTCAGAGTAAAACTAAAACTAAAAATAAATACAAGTGGATAAGTGCTTTTGGCAGTTGTCTTTTTCAGGTCCTGTTTTGTTAGCAGAACTTTCTGGTTTTAAAAGGTAATGATCTGTCATTCTTACAGTCATCTCAGAAGACTTCTGAGTTCTGATTTTAGTTTTACTCTGAGTACAAGTCTGAGGCTATGAATAGTCTTGCTAAGGCTGTATCAAGTGTGACTGGCATCCTGCACATCAGAGAACAGTGAAGGCACCATTTTAATGATTTAAAAAGCAAAAGAGGGATACACTTAACCAGTGGTTGGATGAGGTTCAAACTAGGAACATCTCACAGTTGTATCAGTATGCATAGAAAGCTAAATATAGGCAAGACTGGTGTGCATAATGCTCTTCTGTTCTTTTCTTTTCACAGCTAATTCTGAAATAGATGCAAATATGCAACCCCATGCTGATCATCTAGAGAGATTGAGGGAAGCAAGTGGTATGCATGCAGCACAAGATAAGCATTATTGTAGCTTTAAAATGTAAAGAAACATTTTTTTTCTATACAGTAGTAGCAAAGTAAGCATGCATATGCTAACTGTAAAAGCAAATATGCATGCATCAGTTTGTACCACAAACCAGCTTTAAGAATCAAGTGTAAGACTGTGGTCAGAGGTTGTGGGTTCAAATACCATGAGTAACAAATATACAATACTGCAAATTTTATAATAATATTACATACATTAAATTCTATACAAGTGGCATAAATGCCCTGCTGTTAACATTAATCTGCATAATTCGACCAAGCATATATGCAATATTTGCACATTGCAAGGATTACTTTACACAATCCATAATTATAGCTTCTAGTTGTTAGGAAGTATACTTAAATGTAATACCTCAAATAAAATAGGTGTATTATTTTGATAATGCATTGTATGTCACACATGTTGGTACTAATTCTGTCTCCTTTTTTCCTCTCACCCCATCCCTTATCTCTTCTTTTTTATTTTATATTATATGTTGACAAAATGTCTCCATGTCATCCAACTGGAACTAATCACTAAATGCTTCACAGCACAGGGAGGTAGGCCAACCACAGTAGCTCAGCCTGTCCCCACTCCACTGGCTCTGGCATTGATGCCCAGCACATCTGTGACCCAATCTGGCAGTACTGCCTCTGCTGCCCCTCCACTACCTGTGTCCTTTGGTAGCACTATCCCTGCAGCTGGTGCTGTGGCACCCTCCAGGAGTACTGGCGGAGGTGGGGATTTTATCACTGACCAGGAGATGCTAGGGTTGGTCGTTCACAGCACCATTGGTGCACACCTACACTGAATGGAGAGGCTGCTCTCCCTCATGGTCTGCAGGAGGATAAGATGAAAAAGCACTCCTGCAGCCTGTGGAGTAAGGGGACAGTGATGACAGTCCTGCAGGTGAGGACTAGATTCTCACTGTCCCCATGTTTGATGGGCATGGGCTTGTGTTGTCCCATCCCTCACCCTAGTCATGGTGCTCCCAACATCTTGTGTCCCTCACCATTCCTGTGTCTTGTTTGTCCTGTTTGTTTATATTTGCTTTCTTAGCTACTCAACCTATCTGACCCGGAAATACCGACGTCCCTTACCAAGAATTCCTCTCTGACTGAACTTAAAAAAAAAATGGGCACCTATCCCACAAAAAAATATCATCCCATAAATAGCTCTCCATTTCATACACGTCTTCTTGACACACTTGATTGGGTCCAGATGGCTAGAAAACATGATTGCATAGTTGTCACTCCTTTGTGGAGGTGACAGTTCAAATTCACCTAATATTCTGTACATATTTTCATTTTACACTATTGAAGAAATGGATAGCTATGGTTCTTTCCTATCACCCTCCTGCAGATTCCTATATTGCTTTCCCTTTGTTCTTCTCTCTGCTTTCTCCCATGTCACCACTTTCCTATCTACCCCATTTTAACACCTATAATCTGGTAAAAAAATAGAATCACACACAACTACCATAAGTAACAAAAAAAATGGAGCCTTTCACTTTTTGGCCCCTATATTTGCGCAGAGTTTGGCATCACACACCAATGCCAAGCAACAGTGAATGGATCTTTAATAGTGAAGTTACCTCTTCATACTGCCGCTTAAACATGTTGTGCTACAGTAACACACTGTAACAGATGGTGAATGCAGTATTAGGAATTATTTCATTGCATGATCATTACTTATATAACTATGTATTACATACACCTGGATTTGAACCCTATATCATCTGGGCACCAAAAGAAATGTGGCAACACTTTAACACCTGCTGCCACAGAGTTAGCTAAGCAGCAGGTGTGTTTCATACACTCAGTACTGACAATACTCATAATTTCAGCAATGAGGCCCATGTTTGCGCACTGCTAAACTATGTGCAAACAGGGAAAGTGGTAGAAATGTGTATCCTGCATATGCACACTCTTTGCCAACCATCACACAAACCTGCTGCTTGACAGTGTGCTATGCAAAGTGTTCAATAGCATGTATTTATTTTCTTTACTGTCCATTTAGTCTTCATGCAATGAAACTGCATGTGGCAACACAAACCAAATGACTGTGCTATCTAAGAAAATAACACATATTTACAATGCAGCCATCTGTTACCTCCCCCATACACTGAAACTTTGGCCTCTCAGTACTTGTTCATAAATATATCAACTATACTACAGAAATAAATAACAAATATTGTCTTATATACCATGCACATCTTTATAATGACAATACACATTAAGATTTTCCAATATTTGTTGTAATGCGGACACCTGTTTGGATATAGTTTGCAAAGCTGTCTGTTAAAGTATAATCTGCACATTGG
The DNA here is from genome assembly GCF_019279795.1 of Protopterus annectens. Classification (NCBI taxonomy): domain Eukaryota; kingdom Metazoa; phylum Chordata; order Ceratodontiformes; family Protopteridae; genus Protopterus; species Protopterus annectens. The sequence continues at coordinate 580,413,492 of NC_056728.1, forward strand.
AAATGCAACCACCGAATACTACACATTCCACACTCATCAATCTGGTAACATGCAAACATTTATTTTCGTTACAGTCAGACCTGGCCTCCCACTATCTTCTCTCCAACATGCAATGCTGATGTCATCCACTAGAAATTGTCCTGCTGCCTTGTAAAAGTCAAACTTGTGCCATGGCACTTTCACAACGTGCTGAGTTCTCTCATCAGTGTAGTTAGATAGGTAGTGGTTCTGTCATACTGCAGTCAACTGGGATATGTGTGCGTGCATGTGTGTGTGTGTGTGTGTGTGTGTGTGTGTGTGTGTGTGTGTGTGTGTGTGTGTGTGTCTGTCTGTCTAGTCATAAGAGTATAATTGTATATCCTGTAGTTACCACTCCAATCCCATGGATTGCCAGTATTTTGACACTTGCACATGCCTACACATCCATTTAATGCAGGCCTCCTAACATCTTCTCTCCAGCATCCACTGCTGATGTCAATCACTATAAGTTGCCCTGCAGTCTTATAAAAGTCAGAATTGTGCTGTGGCACTTACATAAAATACTGAGTTCTCTAGTCTGTGTAGTTAGGTGGGGCTCTGATCTCACTGCAGTCATCACAGAGGTGTGTGTGTTTGTGTGCCTATCTGGTTAGAAGAGTATAAGTGTGTATCTTGCAGTTAACACTCCAGTCCCATTGATTGCCAATATTTTGACACTTCTGCAAGCTTACACATCTATTTCACGCAGGCCTCCCAACATCTTCTCTTCAACATCCACTACTGATGTCATCCACTATAAGTTGTCCTGCAGCCTTGCAAATGTCACACTTGTTCCATGGCACTTTCATAAAATAGTGAGTTCTCTAGTCAGTGTACCTAGATAGGTAGGGGTTTGGTTCTTACTGCAGTCAATTGGTATGTGTGTTGAGCATTTTACGCAAGCATGTGGGACACTGCTATTACCATATTCCTCTCACTGATGTCATCAGCTGTAGCAATTTGTGGATATACACCATTTTCATCAGGGCAGGGTCAGAGACTAGCCTGCAGGTCAGGCACAAGTCACCTTATCCTATATGATACAGATTACAGTGACAGGGCTTTCAGTCTACTCACATATGTCACGGCAGAAACCCCTGTGGTCTCTCCAGCTGCTGCAGGTTTCTCGTGAGGTACATGCAAAAGGGAGCATTATACCCTATTAGTGTTCTGATGAGGGTCAAGTACAGTGCTGCTATAACATCCTCAAATCTGGATAGGATAGTCTGACTTATGAGGTGCACAATGTAGCTTTTCTATACCACTGTCCTATATGTAGTGCTTGATGTTCAGATTGCTATCTTTGTGTGTTCCCAGGTCTTGTGCCACTTGGTTTGAGCATAGAGGTGGTGTTGTCAATTCTGTACTTAGTGCGGAATTCCACTTTGCAGAAGGCAAACATAATGACACATTTTTGTGTTTATTTGTAAACTGTGTGGCTTTGGCACCAATCATTTTTCGGTGTTAGCCCCTCCTGTAATATGTTAACATCATTGGTGAACTGAATGATGGTACCCAATATGCAATAATCAATAAACTTGGTAAGTCAAAGGTTGTATACTTTAGCTTGGACTGTCAAGAAATAGATTCCAAACAGTAAAGAGCCTAGCACAGATCATTGAGGTAAGCAAATGGTGACAACTCTACTGGTAAAGGCTGATTCACCAATTTTCACAGAATGTGTTCTGTCGCTGAGCCAATTGATTAACCATCTAGTGATGTAAGGGTTAATCCCCAACTGGGAGAGTTTCTCAATGACACCTGAGTGGGGGACTGTGTCCAAACCCTAGGCCAGATCAAGATAGGCAGTATGTACTGTCTTACCTTCATCCAGTCCTATCACACAGAATCAATGGACTGTGACAACATCACGGATTGCCTATAACATGACTCGGAACATACACCTACCTGACAAGGTTGGATACACATTTCAACACACCCTCCACATGGAATATGTTCCCATAGAAGAGTGTACATCAACATGCATCCATCTGACTGGGGGGGGGAGGCAGCACCTGATGCATGCATGTATGCATGCATCCTGACTCTCCTCATCTTTGAGGTAGACCAACATGTAATCATGAACCTTTTCTAAACAGACACTGGTAATATCCCAGCTGTGTGCAAAAGACATGTGTGAGTTGTTAATGCTACATCCATGTCTCTTACAGCTGTTAAATGTCCTCAAAGAGGTCATGATGACAGTGCTGTCATCCTGTGGAACATGACCAGGCCAAGGCATTTGATTCAAATCCCCACTGAGGTTTTCACTCAACGCTGTCAGAAGTGGCCATAAACATCTATATCAGCAAGTGGGCAGCCCACTGGATCACATACATGGCATCTAAATATGTTGAAATGTATGGAATGACCTATATTGCGAGTCCAGTGATCAGGTACGTACATCAGGGCTGTCTGCTGCGCCCTTTCCTGTCCATTATTTACGTCACAGATGTCACGAATGACATACACATCATGTGTCCAAACAGCTATCTGGAGGACTACAGATTCTGGGCAATCATTGACTTCAACTGTGATATTAGTATTATACAGATGGTATGAACACACACCAAAGATTGCTGCTATAGACATGACAACACATGAGATTAAAAAAAAAAAACATGGGGGATTTGTTACATTATGGAAACAAATGCACAGCTCAGTAATAATGTAGACAACACACCCCTATGAACAGACTAAGTGGTATGTGACCTGTGTCTTGGGGTAGATAGTATGTGGAATGTTCACCAGCATGTGCCCCCAGTGGTAACTACTCCCTTGTATGTGTAACGACTGTGTATGTGCAAGACATCCACATGAAAAGCCATAATACCTCCATAGTTCACATCCTTCAACACACCAATAACTGAGTACAATGCACCCTTCTTCACGCACCTCCCTATGCATCTTCCAGTGATGTGTAACTGAAGTGTACCACCTTTGCCAAAGTGAGTCCCTACATATCTTATTGACCATACCTAGGTATTCTTTTTGTTGCATAAACATTACTGTCTGATGGTATGGAACCTCTATCAAGGTGTTATACCAGATGCATGTGTGATACCTGTACTGCATGCATCACCAGAACAGGTATCACACATGCATCTAGGTGTTATACCAGATGCATGTGTGATACATGTTCTGGTGATGCATGCAGTACATACGTAGCTGTCTGACAACACTGATGGCATGGGTTACATCCATGACAGTGAGGATTGTGCCATCTACATGCCATGCACACTAGTCAATGGACTTGGACTTATCATAATGTCACATACAGGTATAGCAGTGTCCCTTCTAACACCTCCAGCAGATGTTAAGTTGTCAGGACTGTGTGCTTGATTACCCTCATAGATTGCTGACATGTCATAATAGTTGTATGAGTGTGTTCATGCAGAACCATCTATGATCACTCAGAATCACATATGTTATGTCAAAGACATAGGATTGCTGGTGACATTACTCTGATATTGTCCATGATTTTGTGCGCTTCTGTTACCATGAGCCTTTGATTGCATCCCACTTGTTGGAGACCTCTGCTGATATTATAGTCATATTCAGGCAAATCTATTTGCATAGTTTCACAATATGCTCCCAACCCAGATTGTATATAACATCAGTAATAGATGTCCTTTCCACTGTTCATGTCAGGCTGGTTATATCTCAAAGACATGTTCTCCATTGCTATGTCAGCTTGTCTGACAGTAACATTTTCAGTGTGGCGTCCATACTGTACCATGTCAATATGTGATTAGTGTTCCTGCTACAACTATCTTCCATTTACATGCTCTAATCTGCCATACATTATGATATTTCAACTATCCTTTTTCCCTGTGTTCATTCTTACAATTCATCTGTGTATCCCTATTTAATACACAAACTTCCACGACTGTTTATTTTAAATGACAGTCAATGTACCATTACAGATCATTTACACAACTTTTTATCAGAATTCCTGACATGGTATTCCACAATACTCTGCACTGTATACACTGTCCTGTACTGTATCTGGACCATATACATTGCTATAATTATTAACCCTGGTAATCATTCTGGCATTCCATGCAATCTCACAGACCTAGTTTGCCCATAGGTAAAGAGGGCAATATGTATGCTGTTATTCATGTTGCTTTACACAGTTTCCTGGCCAGCCACAAAACCTTGCTTGTTTAGGTTTAAATGTGGTCTGCAGCATGAATATGTAATTAGTGCTGCTGGTCACCAAGCCAACATATAAACTCCATGTAGGCTTCGCTCAAAGCCTACACAGAGTTTGCTGAATTCCAGGGTTAATTTTTACTCCTTGCAATAAAGGCTTGAGAGGCTAGACGTGGGTGTATTTTTGATTGCTCATCTATTCAGCAGGTTACACTTAAAAAGTGCATCAGGGAGCTACTGTGCTTTACATCCATAAAAGAAGAATTCTCTTGGATAGATATCTATCTTACCAGCAAGTCCTGTTTATGTTTCAGTGGAAGCTTGGATCTGTTAAGTCAGTGTTTAGGGAATTATTTGTTTTGTGGATGTGCAGGAGGTAATATAGGACTGGATCCTTTGAGGCTATGTAAGCTACACAGCTGTCTACTCTCATGACTGTGTAGGAAACAGAAAAGTGTGTGTGTGTGTGTGTGTGTGTGTGTGTGTGTGTGTGTGTGTGTGTGTGTGTGTGTGTGTGTGTGTGTGTGAAAGAGAAATGGGGGCTGCTCTAAGTGGGTCTAGAAGGCACAGGGAAGACATGTATTTGATTGTCTTAGTGGTGAAATGTGGCAGCCTCACAAGCTGGTACAAAATTCTGCAACAAGTATAGCAATAAGTAATGGATACTTGGATCTGTGACTACCTACATGGCTCAGATGCCACGACAACAGCTTAGCGTAGTGATGAGAATATCAGTAGTCTGCAGTTATTACTGGATACAGGCTCAGAATACCCAGAGCAGACAAAGCAAATGATGAGTACCAAAGGCAATTAAGGGCAGTTATGATAAGTTGCAGTTTTTTAAGATGACGACTGTAAGTTTACTTGGATGCCACAACCACAACTTTAGTGCAAATTCACAAATGACAGCAATGACTGGACTTAGGCTCAGAATACTCACAGATGGCAAAGATAGTAAAATGGGAGAAAAAATAGTATGCTTCCTGGAAGAGGAGACTATCATGAATGATAAAGCTACTGTCTGCAAATATTTTCAGTGCCTGTTCTCAGGTGCACACAACTGTGCATAATGGCTGCAGCTATCCTCAAATACATTCAGTTGTTCACAGCAGTTCTCATGTGTACACAACGGTGCTCATGTGCATACAGTTGTCTGAAACTGTGCTCATGTGCATGCAGTTGCCCGAAGCTGTGCTCATGTGCATGCAGTTGTCCAAAGCTGTGCTCATGTGCATGCAGTTGTCCGAAGCTGTGCTCATGTGCCTGCAGATGTGCACAGCTGTGCTCTGTCTTCCAAAGGAATGTGAGAAAGTTGCCTAGCTGGATGCTGTTGTCTTTTTAGTTCAGTACCTGGTCAGGAAGTGTCAGAGGTGACACCATTTCAGAGGAATTGTTTTACAGAACTAGGCACGGTGAGAACATTTGGAACTGTCATAAAGAGTTCTTAAAAGTGTGCAACCACACTGCAGACTATGGACCACTTCGCAGATATAGTGGGGTTTAATTATGAGGTTATGTCTGACTTGGTATTCTCAGGCATCCTCATGTAGGCGCACCCCAGCAGAGTTGAGTGGCAATGTCAACAGACACACTGAGTTTAAATAAACAAACTAGAGAACACTGCCCTTGCAACAGTAGCAAATTTCACCCGGACCAATAGCAGTACCCCTTACTCTCAATAGATTATATGTTAAAAAAGTTCTAAATGCACAAACATCCCACAGCACAAAGAATACATGAGTATTTAAATCAGCATTAGTACACTCTAATTTTTGTTCTAAATCAGAAACATAAACTTCTGAGATGTAATAGGCTTAATTATGAGTACAAGTACAAGCAGGTATCCTCAGGCATCATAATGTAGTCATAGTATTCCAGTAATATTAATAATACATCTTCTGTATGTTAAATGTAAAAGAAAAGATGCATTGGACAGACATATGTCTGTGCAGGATGTGTACATGTATAATGGCTTGCTCTAAAAATCTGCACAAGTATATAGTAAATAAACAGGCATTTAATATCAACTCAGACACTTTTCAAGTAAATCAAAAAATGTTTTGTTGCTTTCTGTCTTGAGACAGTGACATAGATTTTTCATGGATATCCTTTTCACTTCTCCCCTATGGCTTTAATCTGCATTGATGTGTGTGTGTGTGTGTGTGTGTGTGTGTGTGTGTGTGTGTGTGTGTGTGTGTGTGTGAGTATAAGTGTAAAAATTGTTGTAATATGTGAAACTATATCACACATTTGGCATATGCAAACAAATTGCTTCTCGGCCCTTTGACAAAGATCAAGCATGGATCTGCTATGTTTTGTGGCTCACCAATTACAAAAACACAAACACATACAGACACACAAGAATGAGCATGCACATGTGCACACACACACACGCAAACAGGGACATGCACGCAAACACGGACATGCACACATACACACACACGCACACATACACACACACACACACACACACACACACACACACACACACACACACACACACACACACACATGCACACACAAATCAATGCAGATTATCTTTGTTGCTTCTTACACTGTACATAAAATTCATGTAAATAAAGTGAAAGACGAAAAAAGCACAAAAAACTAGCAAGGACAATTATCCTCCACTTGACTGAGATAGCAAACTGGGCTTATTCTATCAAATATACTAAAACATAAACTAAATACACTTCATCTTCCTATTACATGTATTCTGTATATGTGACTTCCAGTTTCCTGCTTAAATGTCCCAAAACCCTTTGTTGTAACTTGTTGGTTTACAATTTTGTGTGAAATGTCAGGTGCTACTGGTACAGATAGTTAAGTCTTGATTTTTTAGCTAGTCAGTGTATTAACATGTTAAATAAAGTTAATTCCCTTTTTCTGTTTGTATCCCTATCACTAGGAAGTAAGCAATTTGGGGGTGATGGTAGTAAACTGAAACTCATTTGAATGCTTATTGCTCTAAAACTGTAACTATTTTTTGTTCATTCTTATGTTACAGAAGTGGCAAGTCAGAGCAACTTCAAGTGCACTTTGAAGTCACTGCCTGGTTCATACACATCTGACCTTAAAAAAAATGTCAAACTCATGGTGACAGAGCAAGTGCAGTTCACACTTGTTAGTTTAGTGAGTGAATATCTCACCTGAAATACTGAATTCCTTTTCAAAATTAGCCTGCAGCAGTCTGGGTGTAGCTGCATTGTCTCCTTTGACCTTTGACTTGGCTCATGCTTAGGTACAGATGAAAGGTTATTTGGTTTTCAGAAGCCAGGGTCAAGTTGCAAAGATATTTGATTGCCCTTGGGCTACTCTAGCCAGTCATGCTTATCAAGCATAATGTATACTGACAGCAATTCTTATACATACAAATAGATAGACAGATAGACAGATAGATAGATAGATGATAGATAGATAGATAGATAGATAGATAGATAGATAGATAGATAGATAGCTATGAGAATGTATACACAGACATACACACACACATACACACGCACACGCACACGCACACGCACATGCACACACACACACACATACACACACACACACACACACACATGCATGTGTGTGTGTTTGTGAGTATAAGTGTAACACACACACACACACACACACACACACACACACACACACACACACACACACACACACACACACACACACACACACACACACACATGCATGTGTGTGTGTTTGTAAGTATAAGTGTAAACATTTTTATAATATGTGAAACTACATCAGACATTTGGCATATACAGACAAATTGCTAGTCGGCCTTTTGGCAAAGACCAAGCACAGAGTATGCCAACACAGGACTCTGTTGTTACATTCACAGCAGGAGAAGCTGGTGACATGATGTTATTTCAAAAGCTGCTGAAAAATACCAGATTTAATTTTCTTGACAACTTCTGTTTTCCTACTACCTTCATTAATAGGGTAAAGTCCTTGAACTTTGTCAGAGCTGCTGCCATCTATTCCTCACAAACTATGTTTTTAATGTGAATCGGTTGTGATTTGTGCTGGTACCAGTGGCTTTACTGTTGATAATTCTATTTGTTTTAGTATGACTTGTGCAATACACTCCTTGGTCTGCCATCTTTTCAGATATTAGACCCGCATGACATTCCATCCCACCACTACCCCATATATTTAAATAGTTTCCATTGGCAGAATCAACTAGAATATTTTATGATTTGTGACTTGGATATCCTTTCTTTAGGCTGCAGATTTAGAATGTGTGGTATAAAAGTGCTTTGTAAACAGCATACCAGCTTCACTGCACTTCTGATGTACATTTAACACTACTGGTATTGCAAACATGTTGCAAGCAGTACTTTATTTACAGTATTATTTTGTTTGACTTAATACCAAGCTATATGTATGAGCAGAAGTAGTTCCAGTAAACCATGCAAAACTCCCATAAGTCTTTGAAATTGGTTTGGGCATTATTAAGCTAGCATCTTTACTCGGAATGCAGCACCTGTGGAGATTGCATTTGTACTTCATGCACATTCCATTACTTCCCTCAAAAGTGTTAAGGCTTTAATAAAACAGCAATGTCTGCTCCTAGTCTAGCCAAAAGCATTAGCAAAAGAATCATTATGACATAAAAGTTAAAATGTCATCCTGACGTGTTCTAGCGATTGCTTTCTTTCCCAGTAGTCAGTAATCCTTATCAATAACTTGTCTGGTGTGCTTCTGACATTTTCAGAGGACTAGACTTAAACCTGAGCAACATTGCTAGGCATGATGATGAAAGCTAAAATCCCTTTGGGGCAGAAATCCAGCACAATAATGGGTTACAACAGCCACTGACGTTAGTAATGAAAAGTAAAGTATATGGGAAGGGAAGTAGTTTGTGGCTACAGTGTGCAGGTCACCTGTAATAAAGCCGCTGTTGCTAAATGCCTACTTTATGAGACTGTTCTAGCTAGGCATGTCTTTACATGACTGTTGCATGCTCTGTTTACCATGTTATTGGTTTAGAAGCTACTCTAGACAGTGGCATCTGTCAGCTTAGCTACTAAGCAATGAATACGTTTTATTTAACAATTGCTGTTGCCAGGAGCACGCTCATAAATAGTTCAAATTCCAAAAGACAGCAGTGACTGCTGGCCAAAGTAGCTGCTTAGAACTGAATGAAAAGATGACAGACAAATGTCAACAGCAAACTGAATGAAGCTGAAATGAAAGAAGGGGATTAAAGACAGATATTGTGCCATTTGTAGAGATAATGGATGATATACCATGAAAAATGCCTTATAAGCTGAAGCTGGACAGGGGAATAGAAAAAACAAAACACTAAATAAATAATAAATAAATAAATAAATAAACAATAAAGAAAGAAAGAAATGATAATAATAATAATAATAATAATAATAATAATAATAATAATAATAATAATAATAATAATAATAATAATAATAATAATAATAATAATAATGATGATGATGCATACAAGCACGTAAAATCACATGAAATGGTAGAATACAGCATTAGAAACAGAGGCATTAAAGAATAACACTAAGACAATATTGATTTTTAATCATTACAGTGTTTTTCCTTTAACCTGGTCCCCAGAATCCCACAGATAAGGAAATCATGATTAAGGTTTTCCCCTTGCTTTCTATCTCACCCCAGTACTGCATTCTCTATATACATTGCTTTGGTTTTCGATAAAATCTTATATACAGCAGCACATCACTAGCTACTCTCTTGTCACTGGGTCTACTCTTACAGCAGACCAATTTGAGAATGAATTCTAGTAAATTCCTAACTGTCCTACTAGATTCAGTTACTATTTCTTGACTAGTCATGAAAATATAATATATTCCTCCATTTCAGTTCAGGAAAATATTTTTTCAAAAAAGTATAGACGTTCTTAGAACAAGTCCCAGATACAAGCAGCCCCACAAGGAAATGGATTCCTTCCCTGGTTTATTAAGCTTTATATCTGATTTATTTTGCAAGCCTTTTGTAGATATTTTCAGTCTTAAGCTGTATGCAGGACAGATCTAACCATTAGAAAATGTTTGTTATCCCTTTCCTTCCGAATCCTACCATTGCCAGTCAAGTAAGACCACTTTCCTTAATTGCTTCTTCTGTTAAAGACCTAGAAAAGTTAATATATGAGCAAATGCAGGAGCACGTAAACAAACATGGCCTCCTTTCAACACATCAGCATGGTTTAGGAAAGGCAGAATCACAATGACTTCTTTATGTTTTGTTATCTTTCTCTGAACTGCCTCTACTTTTATCTTATTCCTGTCAACCATACATAGTACTCCTGATGTAATTTAAATGATAGCAGGGATACTAGCTTCTTGATTTTGTCTGGTATTTAAGCCTTTTGGGCACCCTGTTTCTGCAGCAGTATTTGTTCCTGCTAATTGCATATTGCTCAGTATTCTGCACATGTTTACAAATGAACTATGTCAGATTACTGAAAAAAAAACACATTGTTGAAACCTATTTAGTCAAGACCATATTGTCAACAATGCAGTTAATCAAAAAACTGATATAAAGCTACACAACACCCGCCAATAACACAAACAATGTTTTTTTACATGGGGTAAGCCCCCCCCTGCACTCCCCACATGCCCTGCTAATTATTTATACCATCTCCAGATTGCACAACAGTGAGAATAAGAGCAAATTCCCCAACCACCACTATACAGCAATTGCAGTCAGAACACCAACCACCACTATACAGCAATCGCATTCAGAACACCAACCACCACTATACAGCAATCGCAGTCAGAACACCAACCACCACTATACAGCAATCACAGTCAGAACACCAACCACCACTATACAGCAATCGCATTCAGAACACCAACCACCACTATACAGCAATCGCAGTCAGAACACCAACCACCACTGTACAGCAATTGCAGTCAGAACACCAACCACCACTATACAGCAATCGCAGTCAGAACACCAACCACCACTATACAGCAATTGCAGTCAGAACACCAACCACCACTATACAGCAATCGCAGTCAGAACAGTTCGACTTACCAAATTGTTGACCATATGGTCTTGACTATATGGGTTTTGACAATTTGGACGTTTGATAGCTAACATAGATCCATTTACAAACAGGTCAGTTTTCCTATTCAAAAGTGTTCTTACCATCACTCACTGAGATATTAAAATAGCTAGTAAACGTTTGGTATTGCAAATTAAACTTTGACTCTATCTGGACTAACAAGGAACCACACTTGGATCCACACGGAATGTTTTATGGAAGCACCAGCTCATACTCTTCATGGATCCAAATATGGTAAAGGTTATTCTTAGCATGTGTCTTGTTTCATTTAACAATACAAAAAGTTTAATGGGAATTTTTGATAGACAGTAAGCCTACTTTTGAGTGCTTGAGCTGTTTTCTTCAAAATACATTAATACTGCTCTACTGCTACACTACTGTATTGTTTAACTTGCTTTTGCAGAGATTTTGTGTTGGGAAAACAGTTAAAAAAATCTATTTAAGTTTCTTATCCGACATAACAAATATTAGGGATAATCTGGTAAAAAATCCTGTGACTAAATATGTTAATGAATTTTCAAATCATAAAACATAATGGCAACAGTTTTTGTTATATACTAGATGAGGAGAGTGGTACATAAAATAAAGAAACGTTACAACAGATGTGTAGTGATTTTTCAGTAACACAACATGAGGTAACGTTTTCTGTAAGATAAGTGGTGGTAGTTATTTTTTCTATTTATATAACATCTTTGAAATATCTGGCATTAATGTCTGATTAGTTTGCATTTTGTTGATCACTCAAATAATGAGAAGTATTTGAATGGTCATTTACTTAATTAACAGGTTTATGAAAGCCTGTCTGAAACTTTTTTGTGAACTTTTTTGAAAGGAAATATTGTCAAAGTACCAAGATATTAAAAGTCTGTGCTACTGCCATAAAGAATAAATATGTCATTATAAATATTTTTCTTGGACAAATTCCCATTTTAAAACAGGAAAAACATACATGCTATTCAGTGATTCTGTCCATTTGGTGCAAAAGAAGTCATTATGTCCACATTAGTAAACAGAAGTGAGAATGTGAATGTGGCTGTTCACAGCACTAGACTTAATTCATCTATGTATTTATTTGCATTGGTTGACTGGGAGTATGAAGATAAGAAGCCTCATTTCAATTGCACTCCAAGAAACATGTTCTTCAGACATCAAACAACACATAAGAATATAGTATAAAAGTAACTTCTACATAGATAAAGCAACAGTTTCAAAAATAAAAATAGAAGAATACATGGATGAGGAAAATACATTGACAAAAATAGTGCTATTGATAATAATAATAATAATAATAATAATAATAATATTAATAATATTATTAATATTAATAATAATAATAATAATATTAATAATAATAATATTAATATTAATAATAATAATATTGATAACAATAATAATATTAATAATAACAATAATAATACTATTAATATTAATAATAATAATACTATTAATAATAATAATAATAATAATAATAATAATAATAATAATAATAATAATAATAATAATAATAATAATAATTAATAATAATAATAATAATAATAATAATAATAATAATAATAATAATAATTGCAAAACCTTTCTAGAGATCCAGGGTAACAGTGGCAGTAACATCAGTATCTCTTGTCCTAGTATTATGATGAGGACAGGAACAATTAATTGATGAGGTAATAGGTAGGATAGAGAAAGGCAGGATGTGAACATTATGGATGGAAACTGTTAGGAACAGTAGGATGCAAACATTGCAGATAAGGAAACTGTTACGAGGGTGTACAATTATGTGGTGCCGCCTGTATATGTCTAGTTCCTCTGAAAGCATTTTTTCAGTTCTATTTTGAAAGCCATTTTTGTTGGACTACTTCTTATACTATAAGATGCTTGCTCAAGAGTTTTTCAAATGCAATGGCAAATGAGGAGTAGTCACACCTATTTTGTGATTTAGGAGTGTGGTTGAGTTTTCTAACATTGCTTTGAATTACATGGGAAGCCTGTGCATTTAACAATACCATTTAAAGGTTGTTTTTTCCAAAAGCTTGTGTGCCAGGGGAAGCTGATTACCAGAAAAATGATAATAAAACTCCAACCAGTCTAATTTTCTTAGTGACAAAGGTAGGTTTTGCAGTGATTGTTAGAAACATTTTTTTCACATTATTTTATTTATTACTTGTTTAAATGTACTTTGTATAAATTCAGTTTTCAGGGGCAACCCAAGAGGACTGTTTGGTTAAGTGGCTTGGTCAGACTGACACAGTAGGAAAAAAGTGGCTGAGGGAATACAATCCCGGACTACAGAAAGCAGCTGTCAGCAGCTCTTAGACTCCTTCCTTTGTACTAACAGCTAGACAACAATCTGTGTCTTTTTATATTAAAACAATGACAAAGCTTTCAAAATATACAAGTTAAGTCTCCTATCATCGTGCTTTTTCATGGTTGGTAAAAAATATATATAAATTAGAACAAGGACAATTTAAATAATTCAGCAATAAATCAATAAATAATTAGTTTAAAATGTAAAACATATCCAATATCGCACTCATGATTAAGAGAAAAAAATGTCATTAAACATTAACACAAACAAACTTTCCTTATACTGAAAGAGGTATCTGAGAGTTTTTGTCAGATTTCGGCTTTACAGAGACCTGATCTAAAATAGTGCTTTAATATCATAAAACATGACCATTGTTATTCATAAAAATGATTAGCAACAGGGGGATTACTTAAGTTTTAAATATGTTTATATATTTTTGACTGTAAATGATCTCTCAGTTTCACTAACAGAATAATTTACAGGGACAAGAAATATTATGCATAACACATTCAGGGAAACAACTACTGTTAACAGCAATAGAAATACTTGTCTCAAACCAAATACTTCATCCTTGTAATCTTACTTCACCTAATCCATCTCCTGACAAACCTTCCAAAGAGACTGCTAACTCCTTCAATACCTATTTCATTCAGTCAATAGCCAAACTTTTCAATCCTGACCTAAAATACTCCAGTAACAATGTTCCAAATTGCTTGGAACCTCCACCCACAGCCAACTCTGCAAACTCTTTTTCCCTTAAAGCAGTCCTTACTGCTTACATCAAAGCCCTTCTTTCCAAACTAAAACCATGCTCTGACTCTGTTGACAGTATCCCATCTTACTTTCTTCAGATAGCTGCTCCCTCTATTGCTTTGCCAGTATCTATTTTAATCAACCGTTCCATCTCTGAAGCTAAAGTTCCTGCTATCTGAAAACAATTCTACACCATACCTGTTCACAAAGGTGGCAATTCCACAGAACTGTCAAACTTCAGACCAATAATTATCCTCTCCCCTCTGTCTAAAGTCTTAGAAAAATGTATACGTACACAAGTAATGCAATATCTTATACAGAGCACACTCCTCCCTCCCACTCAGCATGGTTTCTGACCCAAACATAGTACCACTGCAGCTCTACTTTCCTTTCTCAACACCATTTCTATAGCTAGAGATAATCATAAACTTATCTCATGCTTATTCCTTGACCTCTTGATAATCATAAACTTATCTCATGCTTATTCCTTGACCTCTCAATAATCATAAACTTACCTCATGCTTATTCCTTGACCTCTCAAAAGCCTTCGACACTGTCTCGCATACTCTGCAACTGAATAAACTCTCTGATCTCAACTTCTCTACTACAACAGTAGCATGGTTCTCCAGCTATCTCACTGACTGACAGCAATCAGTAAGATGGCACTCCTCACTATCATCTCCCCTTCCAGTGAAAATGGGTGTTCCCCAAGGATCCATCCTTGGACCACTACTTTTCAATATCTTCATCAACTCACTCTACTCCTCTTGTCCACAGTCCTCATTAGTCCAATATGCAGACGACTACACAGTTATCACCATTGTTAACTCACCCTCTGAACTTCTAACAGCTACCCAGTCTTCTTTCAACTCTGTTGAAACTTGACTCTCTAATAATCAGCTCATCCATAATCCCCCCCAAAAAACAAACTCTTACTCTTTCTCCCTAAAACTGTTACTCATATCAAATCTACTTTTCAAATAAAATCAGTAAATCACACTCTCATAATTGCTGACTCTAGTACTAAACTCCTTGGTGTAACCATTGATGATCAGCTAAAATTCAACCTCCATATAAATAACTGTATCAGGAAAACACATCAAAAACTAGGAAATAAAAAATTTCTAACCCCTGAATCTAGAACCACAATCACCCATGCTTATCTTTTGCCATGCCTAACATACCGCTCCCAAATACTCACAAATCCTAACTCCACCTTACTTAGCAAACTCGAATCAACCTATCACAAAATAGCCAGATTTTCTGCACAACAAACCTACAATTCTCACCACTGTATCTACCTCAAACATCTAAACTGGCTCAAACTACCACACCTCCTACTCCTCTCTCAGCTCCAAATTATACACTCCATTATTTAGTCACCATCCTACTGTCCAGCACTAGGCACCATAATCTCCCACTATGTCCCATCCAGACTACTCAAGAGCTCCACCCAAGACCTTTTACAAATCTACAAGCCCACATCCAAAATAAGAACCATTACATACAGCTACCATCCCTCTATTGCTTGAAACAAACTCCCACAAGAAGTTAGAGCACTTTCACATCCTAAAGTATTCAAACTAGCCATTAAAGAGAATTAAAAAAGTCACTGGATTTGTACCTGTTCTCAGCTTCCTTGAATATACCTTCACTAAATAACAAACCTAACTTCCTCTGTCTTACCATCATTTCTTCTCCTCTATAACAAAACATTTGCAACTTAAACTAGTCTACTTCATTATTTTTTACCTAACACTATCGCCGTTCCTTCTGCTGCGGTATTCTTCATAACATTTTATAGATAATGGCAACTGCATATATATGATAACTGTTCTACACATTTTATTATGAATGATTATAATATTAACTGTGTTTGTAATGGTTATATTTTTTGTAACTGTTTTGCAGCTTTTCTCCCTGGGCCTCTTCTGAGAAAGTACTTTTGCTCAGTCAGACAATCCCGGTTAACAAATGTAAAATAAATAAAATAAATAAAATTGTCTCATTGATTTTTTAAACTGAAACAAAATAAGGACATATAAAACAACCACTGCAGAGGGCAATGCCATTGTTATGTTAATGAGCAGAACTCACAGTAGGAGAATTTGCAATAAATATGTATGAATACATCCCCTTAACTTCAGCCACATTAAAAAAAAAGAAATTAAAGGGTGCATATAATAAATAAAGCATAACAGAATCAGGCAGCACGATGCCCCAACATTTCTTAGCTGCAGTAAAAAATATGGTCAGAAAAAAATTGAACTGAGATACAATATATGTATATGGACCTTCCCTAGTGGAGTGTAGTAAATTATGTCTTTGTAAGGACATGTTAAACTGACAAAGTATGCTATTTTTACTTGCATTTTGTGCAACTACCATTTTATCCATAGTGTTATAGAAGCTTTTGTGCAACTACCATTTTTATCCAGGGTGTTATAGAAGCTTTCCAATAAGCATTCATGATATCTTTAGTACTAAAGCCTCTGCCAATAAACATCAGTGTCAGCTTTCAATGAAAGACATGGTACATGCAGATAAAATGTAATGCTTTCAATGAAAGGGAGTAAAAACAGCAAAATAAAACACTGGATAAAACATATAAGCGCTTACACTCCAGTCCTGGAGCTTCATCAGATCTAATTAACACAGTGCCTGAGACTATTTAGAGACACAAAGATTCTGAAGTTACCTGTTAGATCATCAAGTTAGCAGCTGATAAGGGACATGGCCTAAATGATAAGCTTTCATTGAGACCATTTCTAGCAGACAGGCCATTTAGACACTAGTTTTATCTATTTATATATGTATGATGTTTGTCAGCAAGTTTTATGTAAATATTTATATGTGACTATAATGAATTAGGCATCATGATGTTTTATTTAGTGTGAAAATATGTCTTTTATACACTAGCCCCTAAAGCTATGTTTTTAATATGGTGGTTATTATTTTTTATTTTCATTTTATATGATGTTTTTGTATTCCTATTTTGAATTAGTTGTGCACCAATGGGATTGTTTTTCATTGTCATGTGTTAGAAATCATGCGTTTCATAGGTGTATTATTGATATTTAAGCAGCTTTGAATTTAGGGGTTTATTTCAAGTCTGATGAAGCGTCCTGAGAGACGTGAAAGCGCTTACTTGTTCGAATAAAGGATTGTTTTTACTTCAATCTTGGGACTCATTAATCTATGTATTGACTTTCATCTGGTTTGCTTTGATTGCCGTGGCATATCTACCTCTCTTTTTTGGTTTTCTCTACAGTTTTTTTGTGAGGTGATACCTTACCCTGAAGTTGTGTTTTTTGGTTTGTGCAATATAAAAACTACTATATGCTGTGTAGTTTGCAAGATATACAAAGTCACGGCTCTTGCAATTTGCAAAAAAAAAATCATGCTTATACATATGCTTAGTCCTGGGATGTTCATAAACCTCGGTTGTTAACACATACTGACACATTTTACAGTCTCTGCAGGGGTGTGTGCCTTTTCTATTCGTTATAGGTTGTTTCCACAGCAAAAGGATTATAATATAACATATTCTTAAGTGATATGTTGTTCTAAAAACAAAACTTAGGATAGTCTCCTAGAATAGATTTATGTCTGTCATCACAGCTCAAGACATGCCAGTGCTTTTTAATAATACTGGATATAGAGCTGACCTCATTAGGGTAAGTTACACTCATGCTTAATGTATTAACCTGTGGGACCAATGCTGTTCGTTATTTTTATCATTCTGAGATGAGAAAAAAGACGTAGCATAACCTTTTCTATGTGATATAACATCATTTTTTGCTTTGTTTATCTCATACTCAGTGTAGCCTCTGCTAAGCAGGTCACTAGAAAGTTCACTGGAAACAGGTAATGTTATCTGATCATTAGTGTTCAACCCAGCATACTTAAAAAACTGCCCCTTCACAATATTGCTAGTCAAATAACAGGGAGTAGGTGTAGCCATGGGTACACCATGTGCCAATAGTTATGAAAACTTGGTTCATGCATACTAGGAGATACTTTATGTCTTGATAATGTCAATTTATTTCGACAATATATTTCTTTCTATGGCAGGTTTGTCGAATATTTACAGCAGACAACACATTTTGTAAGATTTACTTTAAAGTTCTCATCTGAGACTATAGACTTTTTGGATGTGAAAAATGACTAAAAAAGCAACATACTTTAGAAACAGAGGTTTGTAAGAAACCCTGTAGAAGATGTAGCACAATGCATAGACAAAGTATGCACCCCAAGCACATTCCCAGGAATATTGTAAAGGGGCAGTTTTTTTAAGTATGCTGGGTTGAACACTAATGAACAGATAATGTTATCTGCGTTCAGTGAACTTTATCATGACCTGCTTAGCAGAGGCTACACTGAGTACGAGATAGACAAAGCAAAAAAGATGTTATATCACATAGAAAAGGTTATGCTACATCTTTTTTCTCATCTTGGGATGATAATAACAAATGAACAGCATTGGTCTCACAGGTTAATACATTAAGCATGGGTGTAACTTACTCTAATGAGGTCAGCTCTATATGCAATATTATTAAATGGCACTGGCATGTCTTGAGCTGTGATGACAGACATAACTGTATTACAGGAGACTACCCTAGGTTTTGTTTTAAGAACAACACTTTCCTTAGGAAAATGTTATGCTGTAAACCTTTTGTTGGGAAACAACCTATAACGAATAGAAAAGGCAGACACACCTTCAGAGACTGCAATGTGTGTCAGTAAACTGAGGTTTATGAACATCCCAGGACTAAGCATATGTATAAGCGTAAATTTTTTGTGAATTACAAGAGCTGTGGCTTGGTATATCTTGAAACCTGAACAGCATGTAGTCATTTTTATATTGTTAAGACAAACAAAAGGCTTAAAGACCACATTCATGACCATATTTATGATATCGCCAGGAAAGACAAGAAGAAAGCTTTGTGTAAACAAGTGCTGGGACTACACATACATTTAAATTTCATGTATTACAGCTATTGAAAAAGAGCATTAGGTGAGGGGGTAATGTTAGTAATGAGACTGAATGTTTAGAACCTAAATGGATCCTAGAAATGCAAAGTGACAAGAGAAAAGGTTTGAATGAGTATGTTCCCTTAAGATCTCTGCTCAGATCTCGTGATCTGAACAGGTAACTTCAGAACATTTGTGTCTTTAAGTAGTCTCAAGCACTGTGTTAATTAGATGTGATGATGCCCCAGGACTGGAGTGAAAGTGCTTATCTGTTTTATCTGGTGTTTTAGTTTGCTGTTTTTATTTGTTTTACTGCCTTTCATTAAAAGTATTGCATTTTATCTGCATCTACCATGTCTGACTAGTTACTCTTGCACTGGAAGGTTTTATTTATTTGTGGAGTTAGTCTTCATCCATTTGGCTTGGTTTTCTTCATCAGTGTTAGCTTCTTGGCTTCATGCAAAGATATTACCTTAGACCTTCTAAATCTCAGAAATTTACTATTGGGTAAAGAAGCAAGAAGATGGGGGGGGGGGAATGATAACTTGTGGTTTATATACAGTCAATAGTAGAGAAAGGTTTGAGAAACAATTTAGTAAGACTAGATAAGGCAGGAGAACCAAATAAAGTACGAACCAAGAAATTAACTTCTGAAGAGTTACAGAAATGGGGGACTCCAAACCCGAAATGATTATTAAAAGGGAAGCATCTCAGTTGAGCTGTCAAACTGCATACCCATAGCCATACTATAGCTACTCTCTAAGATGCATGAAAGAAGTGTATACAAACAGGTGCTAACACATCCAGCAGAGCATGGCTGTAGACCAACTAATAGTACTGAGACTACCATAGTAATGTTCCTAATTACTATTCATCAAAACTAGTACCGAGGTGAATAACAGGTGGTTATTCTATAATAAAAGGAAAAAATTGCTGTTCAGGACTATGAAGGAGCAGGTGCCACACTGGAAGCAATCTCTCCTTTGTCTGAACAAGCAAATAAGGTCACTGGTGAAATCCTCTAAGGCTAACTTCGAGTCCAAATTGGCCACATCCACTTAGGACAATCACAAGGCCTTCTTCACACACATCTGCAATCTCAAAGTTGATACCCAAATCTGCTCTGAACTGGTGGCCAATAACACCACATACACAAATGCTGTAGATATAGCCAAGCTGCTGGTAGACAGGCTCAGTGAAAACTTCACCCTTCATCCCCCCATCAGTAAACCAGGACATCCCCAGCACCTGCCCCCTCCTTTCATCACCACAGAGCAGGTCTTTAATGCCCTCTCAAAGGCAAAAAGTACAGTCTTTATGGGACCAAACAACATCCTTGGCTGTATCCTACATGAACTCAGGCATGAGATCTCAGCTCCATTAGGCACCCTATTTAACCAAAGCCTGAGCACCAGCTTTGTCCCAGCTGAATGGAAGACAGCCACCATCATCCCTCTACACAAAGGTGGAGTATCCACTGACCCAGGCAATTATAGACCCATCAGTCTAACTAGCCTGATCTGCAATGCCATGGAATGCATTATCATGGACCTTATAAAGAAAGACATTGGCAACCTCCAAATGCTTGACCCCACACAGTTTGGTTTTGTCAAAGGGAGATCATGCCTGTTAAACTTGGTCAACTTCTTCGAAACAGTCACCAAAGCCATGGATGAGGGGAAGATGGTACACACTGCCTACCTTGACCTAGCCAAAGCCTTCAGCACTATTAACCACTCAGGCATAATAGATAAATTCTCCCAGCTAGGTATCAACCTGTATATTAACAGATGGGTAGCTAACTGGCTTACTGATAGAACCTAATCAGACTAAATAGGGGAAGCCACCTCTAGTAGTTGACCCATAACGAGCAATGCACCCCAAGGATCGGTCTTGGGGCCTCTACTGTTTAGTATATACTTTTATGAGGTGCAAGCCAAAACCAGTGATCTGTGGCTGACCAAGATTGCAGATGGCTGCAAGCTGGGCAAAGTCTTAAATTCCCCAAGTGATGTGAACATCCTCCAAGAGGGCCTTATCCAAACTAATGACTGGTATCAGAAGCATGGCCTCAGACTGAATGCCAAGAAATGCATCATTATCCCCTTTGGGGAAAATGGCTTCCCCACTAATTATCACATTTATAACAATGTGTTAAGCATGCAATCAGTAGTGAGGGACTTAGGCACCCAGGTTGATAGCAACCTGACATTTGACCACCACATTGCCTCTATTATATGGAAGGCTTTCTACGTGGCCCACTTCATAAGTAAGGGTATTTCATCCAGGAACAAAGAGGCCATAACATCCCTATACTCCTCCCTTATCACCCCCATTATTGAGTACAATGCCTCCTTCAACATATACATTGCCAAGCACATGCAGCAGATGGAGAGACGACAGAGGTTCCTGACCAGGAAAATCCAAGGTCTGAAACACCTACCCTATGCAGATAGGCTAAAATCCCTGTCCCTCTACTCAGTCTTGTACACACTGCTCAGAGATAACCTGTGTTTGGCATACAAGGCCATCTCAGACCTAACCCTGATGGAGTTGCTGCATATCCGTAAGTCAAACTCCACTCACGCAACCCACATGCAAGGCCACAACCTGGTCTGTGACATTAACAGAACTTGTTGGTGGGATAAATTTAAGTCCCAAAGACTCCCCCATCTGTGGAGTAGACTCCCTCTCCATGTCAAGCATAGTACCTCACTAGCCCTCTTTAACAGGAAGCTGGACGATTGGATGGGAAACAGAAAATATATCCCTGGGATCCTACCTGTGTCCCTGCTGGACAGGGGAAGCAGGTGCTGACTTTGTGGAAACATGAGCAGAATTCGTGGCTAGGCTTATAAGGGCCTCCGGGCCGATAGCCTGCTATCACCCTATGAACCTATGAACCTGCGGTGTTTGTTGGATATTCCCCAGCATGAGTTTATGGTGGGAAGACTGGCACAATCCATTTTAGCTGATTTTTATGAGACTGTTTCTTTAGTACTTGATGATGTTATATCAGTAACATTATTTTACCAGGACTTAATAAAAGCCTTTAGCACCTTCTCTCATGAGAACTATTGATCGTTTAATGAGACAGAGTTAATACTAATCTCATTAGATAGAATAATATGTGGTTCAAAAAATTAAGAAATGTGGTGCTGGTCCACTAAAAGTAAAGACAAAGACAATGAAACAGATATGATGTCATACCTTTTATTGCATCAACATAGATTTTGCAATTACTTGAGATTTCAGGCATAGGTGATTCTTTATCAGGAGTCACTGAGGTTAGATGCAGTGCTTAAATGCCCAATTGTGCCTATAAAGGGAAGTGCACCATTTCTTTTTTTCTTTCTTTCTTGGCTGAAAAAGACACTTGAAAATGACATTGTGGAAGGAACAAAATGTGAAGCTTGTATGATTAGTATGACAACCCCACCTCAGAAACAGACCAAATATGTGTATGTCTGTCTGAGTGTATGAGCCTAAAACTTTAGAAGACCAGATCATGGCCTGCAATAAAATTAAAAGTCAAAGTAAATGCCAGTCCTAAAGTGAATTCAGTTTATGAGATACTGTGCAGGAGCACTATTTTTTTTTAAAGGTAACTATACTATATTCTGCATGTGTGGAGTGAGAATACAAGTAGAGCACCAGTTATTAGTGTGAGCAAAGTTTTCTTGTAGTACAGTGAATCTGAGGGGAGTTTAGAATAATCCATTTCTTACATATGGCTGTAAATTTTGCTATCCAAAATTAAGATTGATTTGAAATGGTACTAAATCAAATCTTTAGCTGGTATAACTAAATAATTAGCATACTCACTTATAGAACTGCGGAATCAGCTAGCAAAACATCTAAGTCAATTTAAATCAAGTGAAGATGAGTGGATAGAGAGTGTGAAGCTCATGTATAATTTGAATAAAACTTATTCTTATAAGGCCGTTATACCTGACCACAAAGAAATTTAAACTTTTCAAGTTATTTGAACGTATGTAACCTAAGAATGGAGCTATGAAAAATAATTTTGAAATGATAAAGAAACTAGTCACGGGAGCATTGACATCAAATATGATGAAGTGAAAAAGAAGGGTTTGCAATATATATCAATCACAGTGGTGCAGGAGATGTGGTCCTAAAAGAGAATATAGTAATTTTCTACAGGATAAGAGATTTACAGATGTGCAAAAGAGATATGCTCACAAGAAATCAGCACTTTAGGGATATGAGAAATTTCACGGATATGTGTCTGGTAAAGAAATTCAAGCAGAAACAGACTGTGAAAACCATATTATGAAAGTATTTTGTCAAGGTATTTCAAAACTACAAAGGATGTTTCTTAATCCACAGAATTATGTGAAAGTGAAATACAGATCAGGCAAGGAACTAGCCATAGCATATATAATAAGGGAAGCATGCTCCAGTACTGCAAATCCATGTTAATGAAAACAGCTTTCAGCAACACACCATGCTGCAGCTGTTAAGTGGGTGGAGACCTTCACACCCTCCCACAACCTACATATACTGTTTCATGGTTGCACAACAGTAGGGAAAAGGCAAAATCAATGAGCACTTCAAATGTTTTTCAGCAATATTTGCTTTCATTGTTGGCACTAGTTGAAATCACTGTCTTATACATGCATGTCTCTTTATTTTGTCCAAAAGGCAGCAAGCAATATATTTTGTTGGGGTTTATGTAATTTTACACAGAATTCACCGAAACAAAGGGAACATACTGTCAGATGAGAAAACATACAATCAGTGATGTTGCATGTGGGATTTTATGTTGCGCTGTATGCTTCCTCTCTAACATTGCCTGGGTCTAGCATCAATAGCCATAGTTCAAAATACATCTGCATCCCCCAAAAGGCAGCACAGTACAGTGATGGTGAATACCAAATGTTGTATCATGGTTGCCTAAGAGATGCTTCACAAATCACCAATTCTACTATGAAGTCCTACAGTAGCAACTGTGCCTGTTGATGTTTGTGTGGGCATTACTTGTATCCACCACATGAGTGAAAATATGGGTTGTATCTATGATTCCTGGCAGTTTTACAGCATCCCAAGAGTCATGCATGACTGCTCTTCTTTCATCCTGGGAAGCAGATGTGCTGACATACACCACTCTGCATCTTGCAGTTCAGGAATGGTTGGAAGAGCCTGCATACATGGGGCTGGGATATCCTAGTGATATTATCCACATTCTGTGAGAGCATGCCTGTAATGAGGATGGACACCACTGTGATTATCTTCTTTGAAGGGTATAGTCTGTGCCATTTTGCCCTGTACTTCCATTTGTCTGTGGAGCTGATACAGCTGATGTAAGGTGTACACATCCATGCTGTGGTGGTCATAATGCTCCTTCATGGTTAAGCTTCTGTGAGACATTCAGGCCCTGAAATACCTCTGTGTGTCTCTGTGATGCACCTGTCCTGGGTCCGTAAAAAACTGCTGCAGCTAACAAAACTTACTGTAGTCTAAAATACTGTTATCAGAGCTACACTGTCATACTGCACTGCATATAATTTTTCTATAATATAAGTTTGTTTGTTTGTCTTTTCGGCTTTTTCTGGTTAGGGGTCACCACAGAGGAACTCCGGTTCGCTAATGATTGGCAGTAGATTTTTATGGTGCCGGGCTGACAGCCTGATGCCCAACCTTCAGCGAAGACACGCAAATTCACACATGTATTTCGAACACCACTCAACTGCAGGGAGGACATGCAGACTCCACACAGAAGGCACTCCAGCCGAGAATCAAACAGGTGAACCTCTTGCTGTGCGGCAACAATGCTACCGCTGCACCACCACAGCTATAAGTATGATATTTCAGAATTCTGGATAGATAAACCAGCTAAACAGTCCAAAACAGAGCTTACTTTGCATGCAAACTTAAAAGTTTTTATAGATCTTTAGAAAGTATGTTTTTCCATTCATGACTGTTAAGCAAGTGCTTTAAGGGTAACCTTTTGTTTTGTATAACAAAAGTCATAATTGCAAAGGCTTTTGCAATAGTCAAAAAATTATTGAGTAATATTCATAATTAGAGCATGCTCTTGTTTATTTTCTATTGTAATAGACAAATATAATTATCTATGTTCTTTAAAATATACAGGGAAAATAGATTATTAAATCAATGAAACAGGCTCTTGAGTAGAATCCAAGCCACTGAAGAACAGCATTTAGACAGCAGTGTATCTGTTTGTACATCCGCCAGTTACAGACACAATGGCAAAAAGATAATACATTCTTTTTCATGGATGACAGTATTTTCTGATATTTTTTCACATTGTCTCCCTGTATATATCATTTTCTTTGTGTCTCCCTGCATACAATAGTTTCTTTAAGGGGCACTCAAGGAAAATAAAACCAAATGAATTCCATACTTGATATAAGTATTACTCTTGGAAATGTTACTACAGGTTATCATTCATACTGAATTAACCACAAACCAGCTCTGTTGTAAAAGTGAAACACTGTAGCAATCTGACACCAATATGGTATGACTGTTAGAAAGTACCAGATAGTAATCTTGTATTAGTACAACTTGTTTGCTACAAAGTATCAGCTACTAGTAACTGTTACAACACTCAGTGGTCTCTGCCCAATATTCTACGCTTTTTTTCTTACAGAAACTAAGTAGTAGGAATCATGTAATGAAAGCAGGTTCATCCCCAGGATTTAATGAAATCTGTGTAGGCACCATGTAGGGCCTACATGGAATGTATCCATGTTCATGGTCAAGTTTCCCCCTTGGCAGTGCACCATGCATATTAATGATGGTGCGTGTCTAAGGGAGAGCCGAGTAACAGTTAGTGAATCGATGTAGGGAGAGGTGTAGTTTTATTTTTATTTTATTTTTTTTCTTTTGCTTTATTTTATTTTGTCTTAAAAAAAAGCATGCTTGCACAGCCCAGCAATGCCAAGATGCACTCACATGTAAGATAACAGATGTGCTAGAGATCTAAAAATAAAAACCGGATGTAATTAATTATTTATTTAAAACTGTGTTTAAGCATGTCTAAGCATGTCTGTGCACCTCAGCATGGAGCACATCAATTTCAAGCTGCTCTCACATATAGGACAGCAGACACCTGCCAGACATCTAAAAATAGAAACCAGATATAATTAATTATTTATCTAAAGGTGTGCTTAAGTGTGTCTAAACATGTTTGCATGGCACGGCATGGTGCTCAGCACTGCTTATAGGTAGCTCAGTGGTATATGTGAAAGTATACTGGATTTCTTAATATCCATGTAGCTAAATGGGTAGAGTTATGGCTTTATGTGGAATAGCTCCAGGGTTTTAAAACATGGAAGGGAAAATATGTATTTATTTTAATATACATATTATGCATTTTTTATGAAAGATGTCCCCTCTGCACTCTGCTAAGCTCTGCTCAACTATGCTTAGATCTGCTAAGCACTGCATAAACATGGTAATGGCTGCCAATGTTTGTGCGCTGCTTGTGTCTGCTTGGCTGGTTTGTGCTCTGTTAAGCTCCGCTACGACTACGGTTCTACTAGTTTACGCACTTCTCAACTGAGCTGTGCTGATTTGTATGGTGCTAAGCGACATGGCACTGTTTTGAATATTGCCCAGTGACATGTAAGGGTGGGAAAACAGCCAATATTAAGCCCAATAGGTGAGAATTTAGCAGAATCCATTGGAGTTCTATCACTGACAGTCATAGCTCTCAACCAGTCAGAGATGAATTTCAGAAGAATCAGGGACAAATCCAGAAATAATCAGGGACAATCAGGGACACTTTTAAAATAGTTGTACTGTTAATTTGAGACATTGACAGATTAAGAGAATATGAATTAATATACATTTCCTGAAGTAAATGAAGTCTTTAAGTTTAATTACTGTCATTTGTTTATTAAGTATAATTCACTGCCTTTCCTCCAAAAGACACACATTTTGGAGGGATTAAGAGGGACAGAGCTAAAATTTGAGTTAAAATCATGGACATCCCGGAAAATCAAGGATGGTTGAGATATGCCTATGAAAGTTAAGGGCTGCCATATTGTCCTATGTACAAATGTTGTGTTTAGCCAGAGTGTATATTTGTATGTTCCATTCTGGAACAGTTAACTATGGTTCATAGACTGGGTAATCATAGGTGTATATTTGAACCACCATCAACACATTTGTACTTATAGTTATGAACAGCTGCACAGCCTGGTATACATGAGGCAATGTCTCCAAGATTTCAAACACGGAAGGGAGATGGTACATTCCTGATGCAGTGATACTAGTACTGGCATATCATTCTTAAGATAGGTGTACTGGGTTTTATGTGTAGTTCTATCACGTATAGTGTCATATTGCATACCTTACAGGCAGATTGTACTGGCAACTTTAACTGGATGTGGCTAAAGTGCATGTTTTAAAGGGCTTGCCTTGTCTGTGTATGTTGTTGTGAAGTTGTCTGTTTTGCATGGGAGCAGAGATGAGAAGATGTGAGACTGGCAATGCAGTTGTGGATCCTCATTTGTATGAGTCTGTGTGGATTACCATACATAAATGTGCAGGTAGCAATGTAATGTTTTTGTCTTGGTTTTCACAGGTGGAGTCTGCCCCCCCTCACGACCTGATGTCAGTGTCTCATCAGACGCTGATAATGGTGGTTGCCACAGTGAGGCACAGGTGGGGTTATTTGGGGATGAATCTAACTCAGAGGTTGACATCCCTATTCTGCCCCCATTGTCACCACACACAAGTCAGTATGCCTACACATACCCACTCCCCAGATGCCCCAGATATTGGATGGTCAGAGGATGACGACATTGAACAGGACAGTGTGGCAACTATGGCATCAGTGAGTGTAGACAATGGCAATAGACAGAAAGCTGCCAAGATCCCACACAGGCAGATTGACAGGGATGCTTGTAGGAGGACTGCTGTCCATCCACCACCTGTTGCAAGTGTGGCATCACGGGTCACTCAGCACATGTTTTATGCCATCATAGAGGCACAGGTATGCTCTGAACGCAATACCAGATGGATGCTTAGGGTTATGGATGCAGCACAATATGGCATCCATGACTACCTCCACTGAATTGGTGACACCCTGGATTGGTTCACTGATGCAGTGAATAGACAGTGGGCTGGGACAGTGTCTGTTGTGGACTGCACATTGTCTGTGCTGGAATATTTGGTTGGAGTTGGGCATCAGACACATGGATGTAGGTCAGCAACACCATCTGCTGAGTGTCCATGTGGCCATGCACAGTCACTCCTTCATAGTGGCATTACCTCCAGTACTACAGAGGGAAGTGTGCTGTCCACACCACAATTTGGCAGGCCATGGGCATGTGGTCTTGGTGGTCCTATGGGGGACACAGCCCCAGCAGACAGCAGTCACCGTCAGGTACCAGCACCACATCTGACCTTGGGCATGGTGGTGCCAGTGCTACTCCTGGCAGAGCCAGTTCCCATGTTAATGGACAGTGATGGTGATCTGTCCACTCCACCATGTATGGTCTACAGCTGTCCAACATACACACATGTAGGGCTAGCACTGAGCTTGACTGTGTACATGATCATTGCACACACTCAAACACCACTGTCACATGCAGGTCACCAACAGATAATCATGGAACTTGTCCATGGCCCATCTAAACCACACCCCTTCCTGACTCACACACATGCTGTCAACTGTTTAGAACAGCCTAAGTCTCTGGCACCCCCACACCACACCCTGTGCATGTGATGATACCTGTGCCACATTCCTGCCATTGGTGCCATCAATGCAGGAAAATGCTACTATGTGTCTGATGCACAGGGTGTCTATATTACTTGACATGTACTTGTGTAATGCAGTATTCTTTTGCCATGCCACTTGTTGTGGACCACAACAGGTACTGTATGCTGGCATGTGTCATGACTACACATCACACTTTGTGTATCTTTGTTGCATGAAGTTGGACTGGAGGTAGTGTTACAGAATTACAGGTGTGTCACAGACCTGTGCATGTTTCTGTTCCGGGAGTCTTTGGGGATAAACTATGGACACATGACAGCAGTACAGGGGCATAGGACGGCATGGCAGCACAGCAGAAATATGACATCAGCAAGGTATGGCAGTATACATGCATGGCTCCCTAGGTGTATATGTGTAGAACAGTCTATCAGGGACAATGGGGGAAGTCAGAGTAATCATGCATTCATACTTTGTGATAAGGTTTGCTACCCTTGCTATGTGTCACCTGGGTTTTCTGAACTTAGAAATCTAGAAGGTGTGGTGACAGAGTTCATACATCTACAAATATCCTATGTCTGGGTCAGACAGGTGGTGGACATCAGTTATGATTATGTAGAGAAGGGCAATCTAGGGACAGCAGCTAGTCACAGGGTCATATAATGCATAACCATTGCACAGAGATAGCCCATATGGGTATGTCTGTAGTGTTGCAAGAGGAAATATTTGGTAATGGAGTTGACACATCTACAAATATCCTGTGTCCAGGTCAGACAGGTGGCGGACATCAGTTATGATTATGTAGAGGAGGGCAATTTAGGCACAGCAGCTAGTCTCAGGGCCATAAAATGCATGCCCATTGCACGGAGATAGCCCATATGGGCATGTCTGTAGTGTTGCAAGGGGAAATATTTGGTAATGGAGTTGACACATCTACAAATATCCTGTGTCCGGGTCAGACAGGTGGTGGACATCAGTGATGATTATGTAGAGGAGGGCAATTTAAGCACAGCACTAGTCACAGGGCCATAAAATGCATGACCATTGCACAGAGATAGCCCATATGGGCATGTCCATAGTGTTGCAAGGGGATATATTTACTCACACACACACACACACACACACACACACACACACACACACACACACACAGTTAGTTGATGTGAGATTAGAACCCTTACCTATCTACTATTACACACTATAACTCACAGTACTTGTTGCATACGCCACAGAGTTTATCTGATATTAGATTATCTGCTAGTGCTCTTAAATTGAATGACATCAGCAGGCCTTGTAGAGGAGAGCAATGTAGAGGCCAGTAGCTAGTCACACGGCCATGAAATGCATAACCAGTGCATGAAGATAGCCCATAGGGGCATGTCCGTAGTGCTGCAAGGGGAAATATTTACACACACACAGTTGGTTGATGTGAGATTAGAACTCCTACCTGTCTACTATTATACACTACAGCTCACAGTACTTATCGCATGTGCCACAGAGTTTATTTGATGTTAGACTGTCTGCAGCACTCTTAAGGTGGATGACATCAGCAGGCCTTGTAGAGGAGGGCAATGTAGAGGCCAGCAGCTAATCACAGAGCCATAAAATGCATAACCATTGCAAGGATATAGCCCATATGGGCATGTCTGTAGTGTTGCCAGGGTAATATATTTGCACACACACACACACACACACACACACACACACACACACACACACACACACACACACACACACAGTTGTCTGATGTGAGATAAGAACCCCTACCTATCTAATATTACACACTATAGCTTGCACTACTTATCACATGTACCACAGAGTGTTTCTGATATTAGACTGTCTGCCAATGTTCTTAAGGTGGATGACATCAGCAGGCCTTGTAGAGGAGGGCAATGTAGAGGCCAGCAGCTAGTCACAGGGCATTGAAATCCATAACCATTGCATGGAGGTAGCCCATATGGGCATGTCCATAGTGCTGCAAGGGAATATATTTACACACATGCACACATGGTTGGCTGATGTAAGATTAAAATCTGTACCTATCTACTATTGCACACTATAGCTCACAATATTTATCACATGTGCTACAGGTTACATCTGTTGTATATGTGATTGCAGGCAGATTACTTGTGGAGTACACAAATTAGCCTTGTGTTAGACAGCATGTGTGGCCTGCAGAGTGATATTGCTTGGTACTGTTTTTGTATCTAGTGTCCTAGGAGTGGGATACCTGCTAATATCCCTGCTATGTGTGTACAGTTACCAGTATGGCCATACATGGCTGGTTGCAGTTAGATCGGCAAACATGTGGCCAGGGACAATATAGCCTGTCCAAGGCATATGGTGAAACCACTGTACAACACCTACTCACCTGTGTCGGTCTACAAGGTGACATTCTGCAGGCACAGAGGTCTGTGGGTGAGTGGGTTATGTACTGTTGCGGCCTTGGTCTGGTTCCTTTGGACAACTGTTGTGATCTGTAAGTGCAGATAACCTCTGCATTCTGAGGGTATGTGGGGACATTCTTACATCCTCACATACACACACACACACACACACACACACATATATATATATATATATATATATATATATATATATATAAAATGTATATAACAGGAATGTCTCTTTAAATGTTGCTGTGTATGTATGTCATGTAAATGTGTTAGCTAGATACATGTGGAGTGTCTATGTATCATTGTAATTTTTAGAGCTATAGATATACTGGTATCATATGTATAAGCGCTACATACTGATAGATACACTAATCATGTGTAAGGCGGATAGGGACAGACCGATATGTATACATAGCTGTCTGCATGTACAGACACATTTCCACATAACAGGTCTTTGTGAGGAAGAGGCAATAGACTTGCGCTTAAGTTAGCTAAGTGTAGAAGCATGCCAAGTGGGACTGCCAGTACTTTCAAGGTAACTCCAGGCTAGAGCTACCTGTACTCCGGTATAGGATTTTGTGTGCTGCAGACATTGGCTGCTGTACCTGTTTCCGCAGTACAGCACTTCCCTAAAATTGTCTAAGGCATTCCATGGCTGTGTGCTGTACTTAATATGTGACTGGGGTACATAATGTAACACCACATACAGGGTGATAGTCAGCATACTTCTCACTGTACATGTTTTTGCAGAATGTCCAGCATTTCGCCCCAAATGTCTGGTCTATTCCTCATACATTTGTGGTGTTTTGGTATAATATTGTATAATGCAGTCACTGAATTGTACTAACTGCAGACACATTTAAGTGACGGCCTTTACATCCTGCAGCTGTTCTATTCTGTTTCAAACTGCTGTTATACTGGTTGCCTTCTAGGTTCATCCGAGCATATGTAATGTCTGTCTGTAGTTTTGGCCCTTTGTCCCCCCATTCTGTCTGACTTTGCCCAGCTTTCTTGTCACAGCCCTGGAATTGGCTGTTCTGCTGATATATCATTGCAGACTTACTGTTACAGCTGTTGTATGGGAACACTCATGTGTTGGGGGTGGGGGAAGGACAGCACATAATCTGCTGGCATAGACAGTAGTGCAAATATCATGAAACCCCACTGTTTAGCATCTCCCTTGACTGCTGTAGTGAATATTCCAACCATGAGGCCTAGTGAATATTACAGAACACATACTATTGGACTGGGTATCTGTAGTCCCATGTGGCTATTGCATCTCTCCAAATACCCCACTATATTCCCTTGCATACATGCAGCAGGCCCATACATATGATAGCATATTATAGTACTCCTTACAAGTGGTGTGTATGTGAGTGACTTACCTTGCGATTTCAGCAGTTGACAGAACTGTAGTTTAGGGCTAACTCTGTCTGATGCATGCAGTACACAGCCAGTACATGGTTAGGTACAAGCTATGTGGATTGCCTGGCATCATTTTTACTATATGTATGTGAGTTGGAGTAATGTGTCTGTCCCTAGGGCCCTAGGTTGTCAGTGCATGTGTTATGTGTTGTGTCTTGGCCAAGGCCAGGGCATACTAGGCACACCTATATCTACCTACAGGGACATCCTCAGGGGTTTCCTCCTCCGAGTCCCCCTGTGGTTGTGGCTGTGGGGACCTAGGCACTGTTGGGGGGATGTGTATCCCTTCCCTTTGCTGATCCTGCTGCAGCTGTTTCCTCAGGATCATATTGTGTAGTATGGCGCATACTGTGAACATCTGTGCACATGTGGTGAAGAGTAATAGCTGAGTTCACACTGTCTGTCACAAACTTTATTACATAAAAACGTCTATAAAAACTTTTATGAAAGCTGTGAGTGCTTTTGGGATAACCCTTCATCAGACAATACAAGAATATAAACCTGTTATCCAATCATCTCTTTACCCACTTCCTTCTTAGTGCTGGTTTTAAAGGTATAATTGTATTTAGCCGTGGAGAATGGCCTGCAGCTAGTTCTATTATCCACTGCAGCTCTTTACACTCAGTAAAATTCACTATATCCCCCCTCTTTTATTTGTGTGGGTAACCTTCATAACCATAAACTGAAAAGTATGTTCTGGATTCCTAGAAATATGTGCATATAAGGCATTATGTTCATCTTTCTTCCTTATGCTTGACATGTAATGAAGTATCCTAGTTTTCAATTTGCAATTGGTTTTACCCACATAAAAGCTGGGGCATGATTGGCACATTGCTAGGTAGACTGCATTTTCTGTATGGCAATCAGCATACAACTTAAAAACATATTTCCTTTTGTTAACTGGATGTTCAAACTGATTGTTGTTACTGATCATTGAACATACTTTGCAATGCCTACAGAGAAATGTGCCTACCCTGTCTGAAACAAATTTACTAGGTTCTCTGCACAAAAGGTCTTTCAAATTGCTATTGCATCTAAAGCCAAAACTTGGTTTCTCTTCAAGTATTCCGTTAAACTTGACCTCACTTACAAGATTTTCCAGTTTTGCTTAATTATCTCATAGATACCATTTATGTTGTTACTATATCGCAACATAACCCTAGAGTTGTTTCTTGATTCTAATTGTGCAACATTCTCTTTATTTTGGTGTAAACCAGAGGCATTGTACCATGATCTGGCTCTATTTTCTCTATCTCTCTTAACTAACTCAAACCCTTCATCCATTATATTATGTGCACATTCCTTCTGTTGTATATAATTGTGGAGTGTTTCTATTTCCTTTTCAAAAATGGTATCATCTGTACATAATCTTAATGTACGTAATCCCTGTCCCACTACTATGTTCTTAAAAGTACGTCTAGGATTCATACTGGAAAAATCGGTTTACTATTGTTTATTCGAACGGAAAAACATTTTCTGTTCAAATAAATGAATGGTAATACCGAAAGTAAAAAAAACTACTGTTCAGAATGTCGAACCAAATGCTTGATGCATTTCACTCGACATTGTTGTCGAAACCACCACGTGATAGCCATATAGGAGCTGATGTAAATCAAACTCCTATACAGCTATCACGTTAGTGCAGGGGGGCTTTACCCCCCCACTTATATATTCTAACTCCGAGATTGCACTACATTGGGGATGTGGATGAATTTCCACTCCTCACTGTACTGCGATCTCCATGCAGATAGTCAATTTCCACTTATGCGAATGCTGTTGTGCATTCGCATAAGTGAAGTTGACTATCTGGTGCAAAACTGCTTGTGCCTTCGACATTCTGTTTTTCAGCACATTGCAGCCAATAGAATGTTCGCACAAACAATAGTAAACCGGAAAAATCTAAGTAGTGGTTACTCCAGCAATTTTTCTTGTACAAAGAAGTGGACAAACTACCTGTCATGTTTTTTATCTGTACATCTAAAAAAGATCTATTGTTTTAAAATCACTCTTAACAGAAAACTGCAGGAAATTAGTGGTTGTCTCGATGTTCAATAAACCTCCTCAACTCATTCTCACTGTTTCTCCATAATATATAAATATTGTCCACAAACTGGACATAGTATAATAAACTGTCTCTCCACCAATGTCCATTAGCAAAAACATTAACCTCTTCCCAGTACGCCAGCACAAGGCTGGCATACGAATTTGCACAAGGTGTGCCTATGGCAACACCCTGTTTTTGTCTATAATGTACCCCGTTACATAAAATACATTATTTAATAATATTAGCTGTAAAACTTCCAATATTAATTGGTTTGTTTCATTATAAACTTTCTTTTCAAATAATATTTTACTTATAGGCCTCAAACCATACTCATTGGAGATAACAGTAAAAAGGTTATTAACATCTAAGGTAACCATTAAGATGTTAAGTCATTTCCTCATTTCACCTCTGATAATCCAGTTAAAAATGCCTTGTATCTTTAAGTATTCTAGAATAACATTGTACTATTTCTTTTAACTTGGTTTCAACCCACATTGACAAATGTTCTGTTATCCAGTCCCTGCCCAAGACTATTAGTCTCATTGGTGGTGGAATAACATTTTTATGAATTTTAGGGAGACCTTTAAAAATAGGTATCACTGGATGTTCTATATGAAAAAAGTTATATAAATCTTGTTCTAACAGCCCTTGTTCCCTTAATCTTATAAGGGTTTTTTTCACGTTAGATATGAAATTCTTTACCATTATGGGAGATACAGCCATATATGTGTGTTCATCTTTAACTAATTAATTTAAGGTTGAATTATATGCCGTTGTGTTCATCATAATGACAGCTCCGCCTTTATTTGCTGATTTAATTACTATCTGCTGATCTTCCATTAATGAATTTGAAGTTGCCTTCTCTAAGGCTGATATATTATCGAATTTGCAGTGGTTATTATCAAAATATTTCCTTATTTTCATCTCATATGTTTTTAAAAGGGTTTGTATGGTAGGATGTAATACTGGTACAAACGTACTGGGATGTCTCAGTGTTGTTGTTTGTACACTTAAACAATTACCATACATCGCCCTTAATGCAATATTCCGCCCAAACATATATAGATCTAAAATCACGTCACTTACCATTGAGCTTCTGCTCGGTATGAATGTTAGTTCTTTCCCCAAAACATTTAACTGTTCTTGAGTCAACACCACATCTGATAAATTAAATACATTATAATCACCAATAGCAGTCAGTCCACTATTTTCCGTCACTTCACTTCACGTTGCTGGGAACGGCCTCTCCGGTTCTCGCTCTTCTTGCGAACTTGCACGGGAAAGATTGGAAAACTCAAACCCTTTCCAACTTCTAGTCCTCTGTTTTGGGTCTTGCCCCTGAAGTCATGAACAAATTGTCCATTTGCAAATCCGTTTCATCTGCATGCCGTGACAAACTTGGCATGCTGGTAGTTGCTTCTCTATTGTTGGGTGGAGCTTCTCTATATACCATGACTGGATTGGTCTACTCAGTTCATTGTTCTCGTCCTTGTGAGTGGATTGGTTCTGGTCCTCTTCCATCAACCAATACTGGATGTTGATTATTCATCATTTCTGAATGGCTTCTTTGCGTTGTTGGTTCTCTTGGCTACATGAATATTTGCCCCATAACAATATTATTATAGTCCCTCTGGATCTTTTTAATTTTGGTGGCTTGTAACTTATTTTGAACAGTTTTTTATTATTCAAAGTCTCAAGAAACTTATTTTGACAAGTTTCAGTCATATAATTCTGCTCTATTTCACTATCTTTACATAATAGAAGTTCTGTAGGTGAGAAATAATATATCAAAAGCTGCATATAACGATAGCTGGTCTCTGCATTTATTTGTTGCCACCGTGCAAGTAATTCAGGAAACATCTCACCTTGAGCCAGCATGCATAACACCCGCATACCTCTAGGGGCTATTTTATATTGTAGGCAAGCCGCTATGTGAAACCTTTGCCATTGCAACCGTTTCAACTTGCGTGTTAGGCCATCAAACGAGTTTAGCAAGTTGTAAAAGGTTTCATTGTCAGTTCTCTCCATGGAGCTTTCTTGTTGTAAATCACCAGTACTATTAAAATCCATCTTAAGCAAAGGATTTAGATCTGGGACCACATTAAACTTATATATCTCCTTATTTATATTAAACTGTTTGTGTGGTTGATATCCAAGTTCAATATCTTTTGCTCATTGTTCAGCCATGCGAAGAGAAAAAACCTCAAAATCAAATCACTTGCAGGTAAACCTTTCTTCCTCTTCTTAAGGACTCCACTAGTCAAGGTACAAACATTGCTGAAGAAAAATAGCTGAGTCCACACTGGCTGTCATGAACTTTATTACATTAAAAACTTCTATAAAAACTTTTATAAAACTGTGAGCATTTTTGGGATAACCCTTCATCAGACAATACAGCAACTCATAAAAAAGCACTTTTATATCACAATATAAATCTGTTATCCAATAATCTCTTTAACTGCCTCCTTCTTAGGGCTGGTTTTAAAGTTTATCACTGAAAGCCCAAATCACCAAAAACACTGTACACCACATTTCATTTTGTCCGAACATAGTAGTGGCAGTATATATGCCTTTTTCCCCACTGTAGTGCGATCCTGGCGTTAGAATATATAGTTGGGGGGCAAAGCCTCCCAACTAGCTTAGTTTCATACTGACCAGTTTCTGTTAAGAGGGTAAGTAGTGTATAATTACACTGGGTTTAGTTTGGTGAAGGTTTGGATTTGCAACAAATGTTGAAAATGTTGAAAATGGTTTAAAATGTTGAAAAGTGTGATTTTCGACCATGTGAATGTTTTCCCATTCTGAATTTCGATAATATGATCCTACATTATGGTAGTTTTACATTTTGAATTTCGACTATTTGATAGTAAACCGATTTTTCAGATAGTATTCACAGTTTACAGGCTTCGGACTCATTTTGATTTGTGGCTGTTAGCTGTCAGTTATAATCAAACTTCTTTTGAATTGATGTAGCCAGATATACACCATGGAGGCTACTGTGTACTTTTCTGAATAATTTATTTTGTGCAATGAGATGTACCAGATTTTAAAGTATCTTAACATAGTTACCATGCTTTTATTTTATCAAGTTATATATTTCATTAAATCCTTTTCTTTTCTCTCTTTTTCCCCACACCAACAGGCTGGCTAAATGTATTATTTATTTATTTATTTTTGTTGACCAATTTTAAGAGTTTTCTTGCTGCCCTGAAAAATATTGCTCAATTACCCTTTTTTCATATTTTTATTTTTTAAGCATGTGATTTTGGGATTTGTTTTCTTTTCTGTTCTGAATAGATGCGCTCCCCAGATGCATGCACTGCCTCTGCCTGGGGGGAGGGGGAGCTACACTTAAAGGAGTAAGAGGCTACAATTTTAAAGAAGCTGGTGTACAATTTCAAACATCCTGGCTGCACACCCTGCTGCTCACCATTATTCCTACCAGTTCTTCTTGTTTGCTCTTTGAACATTGTGTCCAGTTATATGTCGCAGACAGCCTCCATGTTGCTCTGACAGGCATAAATACAAGTTTGTCTGGGTAGTCTAAAACTGTAACTAAGAACTTCTGTGTTAACTAAACGGTGAAGGCATTTACGTTTTGGACCAGATGCAGTAATCTCACAATTATTTGCTGGGCTTTAAATTGCCAGAATTGAGCAAAACTGCACCACATTATAAAAAGAAGTTAGAGAGAGAGAGAGAGAGAGAGAGAGAGAGCAAAATGGTGATGGTGAAAGCTTCCTGAGTTTTAGGGCACAATATAAAATTATTTCCTGTGATCTTTCAAAAAGACTAAGCTTCTTCCAGTTCTGTTCTTATACTAACATAGTTGTGCCTTGAAGGAGCCGCAGCTCTTTCTAGAACATATCCATGCTAACTGGATGCCCATTCCTTCTCATGATATCTAACACGTGGTCCTGAAATTCTAACTCAGATATGAGGGGCTCATTATGGCAAGTTATTTCTTGTTATACTGAGGAAAATGAGAATTAAAGCAGTAAGCTGGATTTAAAAAATATTACTGTACTGTAATAAGTGAATTAGTGTGACAAGCAACCATGAGCAGTGTGCATGCATTTCAGAAAAAACAAGCTCTGCAATGTGGCCAGACCAGTCACCATGGTTGCACACACTATATGTTAATGGCATTTTAATGAGTGGCATTATTAAAATGAATATCTCTGTGTATTCTAATGAGGCAAACAAGATGGCAGAGAATTCAGAAATGTATAAATGCCTCACAATGGAACTACAACCACAAAATATTTGAACCCAGGTAATGCTCTTGTTCAAACTGAGAGAATCCCTAAGTGATGTTATGGGTTCCCTTACCTTGCAATACCTCAGTCACTGCACCCTCTCATAATATTTAAAAGCATTGTCCATCTTATGTTATATTATGTTGAACAATTACAGTAACACTTAAAAGCAGGCATACATAGCAGGTGCATTTATGGCAGGTTTAGAAGTTGCTGCTCTGTAAGCTGTTGCATAATGTGATGGTTCTTTCTGTGATGACTGTGCTTATTGCCGCACAACTCATTGCTGTTTCTGTCTCATTCAAACAGCATGATGAGAAAACTCCCCAGGCATCATGCTCAATTGTAGCATGATTATGCCTGCATCACTGCAGGCAGCACTGTGCATGCACGGTCTAAGTTATGCCTCCAGGGGATGAGCACTGAGCATGCACGGTCTAAGCTATGCCTCCAGGGGATGAACCATAATTCCACATATACCTACTTTCGAATAGAATCATTGTAGTGCCTGATTTCTTACCATCCTACACAGGGATACAAGACTGTTATGGTTCATATCTTAAACTGTCATTGTGAGCCATTATAATAATCAAGTACGTCTGTTGTCTTAGCTTACCATCAATCACACAAACAAGATATCTGTCAGCACCTGTTGGTACTTAAAAGATGGGACACACAGCACCTGATATGAGTACCAATAGTTTACAATTTTTCTCAGACATTCTTTGAGGCAAGACATCCTAGTGGCAGAAATAAACAGTAGTGTTCCTTTTAGAGTGCAGGAATCATGTGAACAGGATTCCAAAATATTTCTAAACCTCTTCCATAAGGATTACGGTTAGATGCTTGTGCTGAAGGGATATAAAGGGTCTTAGTGTAAGACTGAAGCCTGCACTTGTATAACCAAGAATGTCACCCATGCCGCTGATGTCCCACATATGGGAGAGTAATGTTGCCACCACTACACTGACATGAGACGCCACAGTATTGACCTCCTACCCCAATGGGAGGATGAATTTAAACAGCAGTTGCCATCTCTGAATGGTAAGGCTAACTTATTTTAGCTAGACATCTGACGTGCCACAGAGTGCCATCTACAGATATTACATAATGCTCTTTTATCTCTATAGTCCCTGAAGACATTGAAGTGAATATGTAGCTGAACAGGAAGAGGTAGGAGTGCCTAACATAACACCGAGGTAGGGCTACTTGCTTCAGATTGTAAGGCTTTTATTATTAAGAGTAATGAGGATTCATTCCCAAACAGCATACTCTTCAGACATCACTGCTGGTTCTGTGATAACTGACAGAGTTAACAGGAAGCAGTATGACTGCTGAAATGTTACTGCTGTGTTTGTGCATGCATCCTGTCTTATACTTGGCCATGTGGCTCAGGATGCTAAGGCTGTGCATCCACATCATGATGATGTCTGTTCCATTCTCCCCTGTTTGTATTGTCATGAAATATTTCAGTTGAGGTTTCTGTCTCATTATACTAACTACAGCTTTAGAAGCAGACTAATTTATATGAGCAACATTTTCCATGAGAAAATATCTTTGTCAGTATATTTTTTATGTGCTTATAACCTGCGAGTGATATGTATGTCTGAGCACCATGGTTTCTTTGTATATGTACATTAGTTTCAGTCATCATTATTGTTTTTAGACTGGGAACCCCTTTTGGTTTCTCCAAGTAGCTTATCACATTAATCCTCTATTTGTCAGAATACAGGTGATGATGGATGTTGGTTCATGTCTACCTATATATTACATTTATTTGTATCATAGTCAAAATATATATCAACTTCTGTTTTTTATTTTATTTGTACTTCTGTCTCTCCCTTTTCCTATTTGTCATTATCCTTTGTATTATATTAATTTATTTTTATTATTTTGTTTCTCCTCCATTTCTTTTACAATTTAGTGCAGCTGCATCATGACCTGCACCTGTCCTTCTTGCAAGACCCACTTCAGGTAACAACACAATGGATCCAGAGACAGTTATACCTTTTTCAACCATCAGCAGCTGGTAGTCATGGTGTGGGAGATTATTGAGAGGTGGATAGATGCCCAAATTGTCCAGGTGAGGATCTTCTCTGCTGACTTGTTGAGTTGTACCACTGTCCAGAACTGTCGCTACTACCTGAGACAGGGCTTAGTGGTGACTCCACCCAGGGTGATAAGCAATCCTCCATTGGGTCACAGTTGGCAGACTGCAACTGTGAACACATCTCCTCTCTGCCATCCTGATGTTCCCCGCCCACCCTTTTGTATCCATGCCTACTGGTATTAGTTGTTCAGGTCTCCCCTCATTTTTGTCTTTTTTTTCTCACTTTTCTGATATCTACTTCACCACTGTGTTTCCCCTCCCTCATTGTGGTACCACACACCCTGTCAGTTGTGTCTGTCTTCCCCAACTACCTTAAAATGGCTGGCAAATGCAGCTAGCCAAGTACTTAGTTATAAACCTATGATATCAAAGACAATAATAACACTTGAATCAGTATATTATCTACCTTTAAATATATAGCTGTTTGGTTAGACCAAACCATCAATGTCAAACCCACATTGACACAATAGGAATAGAATCAACTCCTTACTATTCTGATGCTCAAAAAATTCTCCATACCTTTGAAAAGCAGCAAATATGAAAAATGTCCTGAAATAATAAGCAATGGGGATATGATGATATGCACCCCTTAAGTCCAGGGATACCATAAAGTAGTGGTCTGGCAAAAGGGGAAGTACTGACTGCAGTGTGAGCATCTTGAACTTGGGGACAGATGTATTCAAAAATGAAAGATCCAAAACCAGTTTCCATGACAACTCTTTTTTGAGGACCAGGAATATTCTGCAGTAGAAACCTTTCATCCTTTCTGAAGAAGGGACTGATTTTATGACCCCTAAGTCCAGCATTTGCTGAAGAATAGGAGGGAATAAGAATCTGGTATGACTGATGAGGGGGAACTCCTTTAAATGGAGGCCAATGTTCTTACCATTGCAATCTGTTGCCCCTGCCAACAATGTTGAACAGTCACTTGGAAACCACTGACACCCAAGCAGCCTTGTTGGGAGCTAACTTTG
Source organism: Protopterus annectens (assembly GCF_019279795.1). NCBI lineage: Eukaryota > Metazoa > Chordata > Ceratodontiformes > Protopteridae > Protopterus > Protopterus annectens. The sequence continues at coordinate 580,455,668 of NC_056728.1, forward strand.
GAGATGTGGCACCTGTAAAGTGCCATTACTCAGCATAGTTACAAATTGGAAGGGGGGCTATCCTTTTTTTGGGAAAAGAACCCCTCTTTTTAGGCTTGACAGAGTTCTTATCTTAGCATTTCCTTTTATTGTCTTGCTTTTTGTTTGACAGGGCCTTATATTTGGAAGACTCGCCAACATTATCCTGCTTAAAGGAGGTAAATTTGGAAATATGAAACAATTTCAACACTCCTTGCATGAGCTTACCTCAGTCATGTCAGTGTTTAAGGATCTGCTTAGTTGCTGTACCAAACAAACAGACTCAAGAGGAACATTCAAAATCTCATTTTTTAACTCATCAAAAAAGTTTTAGCTGTGTAACCAAGTATACCTGTATCAACACTGATAACACTGCATTTCTAGAAATAGTATCAGCGCTCTCCAAGGCAGTCTTTAAACTATGTTTTGAAATCTGAGAAACATTGTAAACTATCCCCTGGATTCTCAAAAGCCTGCATGGAGTGCAAGATGAGTGCAGGAGCTCACGCAGGCAATATGTCTGCCGTGAGATCCAGGAACAGCTGGCAGGGGCGTGCACAAGAGCTCCAGCACTAATCTTGCACGGACTAAGCCCTGGTATACAAATCACCTGATTTACTGGAGACGTTCATGCAAATGAGGTGATATTGTAATCCAGGAGGCTTGCAATAGTCAGTGCTAGACAGGTGCAATCTGCAGAAATGTACTCAATTAGTAACCAAGTACATTTCTGCAAACTCCAAAACGGAGTTATGACAGCTCCAAATAAAGGCTGTATATTATTGAAGAAGCATGCCAATAGCCAAGTAGAAGGCCATTGGCATTGAAAACTGTTTAAAAAATAATTAAAACAACTTTTTTTTTTTTTCGCCGATCTCGGCTGTTTAAGCATAGGGCAGTGGCGTGCAAATGGGATCGGGGGAAAATAAGAAAATAAACTGAAAATGAGCATTCTAACAAAAATCAGTATTCTGCCATGCAGGTCAATGGCAGGCAAAAGACAACCTGGCCAGTGAGTAGTGATTGCTTAGGGAGAAGGCTCAGTGTGGGACATGTAACTATGCATTAGCATGCAATCCTATGCAAATGAGGGAAATGTTAGTGAATCCCAGATATTCCCAGGGTGTGAGGTAGGTCCCAAGAGTGTAAGAGTATAAATAGCTGGGTGCAAGACTAAGATATAGGTGACATCATGGGGGTGTGTGTCAGGCATACTGTAAGCGGATTGGAGACCTGTGGCTCAGGATTGCTCCTATGTTAGCAGAGCTAAGCTAGGGGTGTGTCTAAGCCTACCTAGCACACTTTACAAAGTGTAAGCGAGTGTGTGTGCCGCGCACCAGGTTTTACAGGAAGAAAAAGGAAGTTAAACCAGGAAAAAGCAACTCTGTGCACATATGAGCGCTCTGTTTACGAGGCGTGCACATGGGCTTAAACAGGGAGGCAATGGTAAGGGAAAACAGCAGTAAGAAGGTAATCAAGGAGAACTAGCTTAGCTGACAGATGAAATGTATCAAAATCAGCCAATTACACAGGCAGCAGACCAGCCCAGCACACCACTGTAAACTATGCAAACACCTTTCCCCCTAGTTTTTTCCAAAAAATCTGCACCACTGGTGTATACAGACGGGTAAATTTTACAAAACAAAAGCAAGAGAAAAAATGTTAGGGGCTGCTTTTGCTATCATAAACCAGCATGTGCAAGAGGTTGAGGGTGGTGGGAATGTGAGTGCTGCTGAGCAACCCACAGTGAGGAGACGGAGAAAAGTGTACAGACCCAGAGTAACCTACCAAGGACTACATGAGCTGGAGATAGTGGAGTGCTACAGGGTGGACAGCGACCTCCTACAGCAAATTGTTGAGCTGCACTGGCCATGCCTCACACACAGAACTAACAGAGGGGAACCCATTCCAGTGGATACCAGGGTATGTGTAGGCCTAAGAATAGTAGCTACAGGTACCTTCCAAAGGCCAACTGGGGATATAGGTTCATAGGTTCATACTAGGCTATCTGCCCTAGGGCATTTATAAGCATAGCCAGAGCATTTGGGCTATATAAAATGTTTTTCTAAGATTATGGTGCCCAGTTTGCAGTCATCTGCCTAGTCAGGCTTATGGGGCGATAGTTTCCAGGATCCATTGGCACCACACTTTATGGAGAGGGACCACTGTTGCTGGGTTTTCACAGGCATCAGCATCCAGGGTACTCCACCAGTTCCTGGATGCCATGTCAGCACATGTCGGTGAGCATGTATATTTCCCCATCACCCGTGAGGCGTTGGCCAGCAATATGCGTCTCTTCCACCAAATAGCAGAATACCCTGAGGTAGTGGGTACAATATACTGCATGCACATACGCATTAAAGCATCACCAGGTGAGCGGGGTAGGGTCTACATCAACCGCAAGGGCTTCCGCTCCATCAACTGCCAGGTTGTGTGCAATGCCCAAGGCATAATAATGAATGTGTGTGCTGGCTGCCCTGGAAGCTACCACGATTCCCACATCTGGCATTTGACACAGCTGTACCAGACACTTGCCAATGGGGACATCCCACACGGTCACCCAGTGGGGGATGCTGGATATGCACTGGAGCCATGGATGATGACACCCATTAGAAATGCACACACACCCAAACAAGAACTCCATAATAACGCACATGCACAAACACAAATCATAATAGAGCATGTGTTTGGGATGCTCAAGTCACGGTTCCAGTGCCTGGACACATCCGATGGAGCCTTGCAGTACTCACCAACTACATGTACCCAATTTGTCCTTGTATGTGCCATGCTATACAATATGATCCTGCGGAAACAGCTGTGGCAGCAACAGCATGTGGCAGGGCCACACAGCCCCCCACCAGTGCCAAGGCCGGCACAGGTGCAGAGTGACTCGGAGGAGGAACAACCTGAGCCTGCCCCAGTAGGCAGGAGGAGGTGTGCCCAGTATGCCCTGGCCTTGGCAAAGAGGCAATGCATAGCACATGCACTGACACAGTAGGGACCCAGGGAATGACACCTCTCTCCGACTCGGACATACAGTAAAAGTGATGCCAAACATGACACTACCTGTACTCAATCATGTATAGGGAGTATACTGTGTGCATCTGGCATAGGCAGCCCTGCATCACCACCCTCAGTACTGGGACACCCACAAGGTAAGTGACTCATGCATGCCAGTTGGGGGGGCACATACCCAACAGTCACAGCCAGCAGGATAGGTGTAAATAAACACAAACAAATGCTGTACTATGGCCTCTGAATGAGCCCCATGGGTGACCCCTACCCCAGCCTTACACAGACAGACTACAGCAGGCCAGCCATTTGGGTGTAAGTTGTGAAGGTTAGGAAGTCAGAAACTAATATGTAGGTAGTGAAAGCTACAATCTGTTGTACACTGGTATGCCTCTAGCCAGCACGATAGGTAAGACCACAGACTGAAATGGTGTACCTGATATACCAGTACAGTCCTAGCAACTGTGAAAAAAAGTGTAAGTTGTGCCCCACCATCCTATATGCACTTATAGTAACAGTCAGGTGTGCCTCCCCACCACTGTGTAGAAATGTAGAAACAGTTTTGTGTCTCCCCCCGCTATGCAGAAATGTAGCAACAGTCAATGTCAAATGATTGATGTATGCCCTGCAGACACAGCATGCTACCTGTCGGTGTACAACACAAAGGTCAGAACTGCAGTACAAACCACCTGGACTTGATCCACACATGCAATATAGATGGCCATACTGGGCATGCTCACACACACAGAAGAATGAAGGCAATGTCAGTCGTCAACAACATACTGAAGGCCCATCCTGGGTATGCTCACACACTTAAACACAAGAAGGCCATGTCAGCAAACAACAGTGGACCAGACATATCTGGCAGTTGCAGTTCTCAGTGCAGACACATGTCAGTATGCACCACTCCTGCCTTGCACACACACAGGATAGGAATACAGACATATATGTAAGGACAACACACTATAATAAGCCAAAGGTAGACAGACATAGATGTGTTGAAGAAGGCGACCATGTCAAGGAGCCATCTGGGCCTGTCCCACCCAGCACACAGCCAAAGGGCCCCAAACACATGAGGTGCAGGTGTCACTCACTGCAGATACTAGCCACCAGTATCTGTCAGCATGATGGCATGTTGCACGTAACAGCTGTGCAACATGACTGTACAAGGAAGTTGTCACCTAGTAGCTGTATACACGTACCTGTGGCATATGACTTTATGTGTGCCTGCATGTGGCATGTCAACCCCTACATGAATGTGTTATGGCCCATGCACACAATGCCCTCCCCATAGCAGTATCATGACAAGCCTGCTGAGGTCATCCAATGTGAAATACACCTTTGGGGGAGCTGTAACTCAGTAATCCCCATGGCGCATCCCATAACTGTGTACTGCTATACTGATAAACTAGTTAGGTAGTAGTCCTAACCCCAGACTTGGCAACTGTGTGAGTTTGTGTATGTGTGCATGTCTCCGTCTCTGCCTGTGTAGAGAGAAATGCTTTCTAGGCTACTCACACTCAGCACAGTTTATATACACAACATTGGGAAGGCTGCTGATGTCACTCACCTAGAAATACACCTCTGGGGAAACCATAGTCCAGTAGTCTCCGTAGCGCATCTTGGAACTGCGTACTGCTGTAGTGTGAAAAAGTAGTTAGGTAGGTTTTCTAACCCCAGGCTTGGCAACTGTGTGTCTGACTGAGTAAAGAGCAATGCTTTTTAGTCCACTCACACCCCATACAATATACATACTTCACTTTGGCAAGGCTGCTGATGTCACTCTCCCAGAAATACACCGCTGGGGAAATCATAGCCTAGTAAACTCTGTAGCACATCCTGTAATTGCATACTGCTGTAGTGTGATAAAATAGTTAAGTAGATGTTTTAACCCCAGACCTGGCAACTGTGTGTGTGTGTGTGTGTGTGTGTGTGTGTGTGTGTGTGTGTCTGTGTGTGTGTGTGTCTGTGTGTGTGTGCGTGTGTGTGTATGTGTGTGTGAGTGTGTGTGTGTGTCCGACTATGAAGAGAGTAATGCTTTTTAGGCCACTCACACCCCGTACAATGCACATACTCAACTTTGGCAAGGCTGCTGATGTCACTCACCTAGAAACACCTGGAGAAAATCAAAGCCCAGCAATCTCCATAGTGTGTCTTGTAACTGCGTACTGCTGTAGTGTGGTAAAATAGTGAGGTAGGTGCTTTAACCCCAGACCTGGCAACTGTGTGTGTCTGACTGAGGAGAGAGCAATGCTTTTTAGGCCACTCACACCCCGTACAATACACATACTCGACTTTGGCAAGGCTGCTGATGTCACTTACTTAGAAATACACCTCCGGGGAAGTCATAGCCCAGTAATTTCCGTAGTGTGTCTTGTAACTGCGTGCTACTTTAGTGTGATAAAGTAGTGAGGTAGGTGTTCTAACCCCTAAACCTGGCAACTATGATGGTGTGTGAATCTGTGTGTCTGACTGAGTAGAGAGCAATGCTTTTAAGGCCATTCACACCCCATACAATACATATACTCGACTTTGGCAAGGCTGCTGATGTCACAGACCTAGAAATACACCTCTGGGGAAATTATAGCCCAGTAATCTCCATAGCGCATCTTGTAACTGCATATTGCTGTAGGGTGATAAAGTAGTTAGGTAGGTGTTCTAACCCCAGATTTGGCAACTGTGTGTGTGTGTGTGTGTGTGTGTGTGTGTGTGTGTGTGTGTGTGAATCTTTGTGACTGTGACTGAGTAATGAACAATGCTTTTTAGGTTACTCACACTCCTTAGAATTCATATACTCAACTTTAGCAAGGCTGCTGATGTCACTCACCTAAAAATACACCTGTGGGAAAGTCATAGCCCAGTAATCTCTGTAAGGCATACTGTAACTGCATACTGCTGTAGTGTGATTTAGAACTGTGGTAGGGTTTCATCTCCACCCATGGCAGTTCTGGATGTTTTGTGTGTGCTGCAATGTCTGTGTATGGAGTAATGCATCATAGGCTACTCACTCACAGTACATTTTAAATGCCCTACATTGCCAGTCCTGCTGATGTCATTCATTGTGAAGTAAAACTTTGGGGAGGAAGCTCTTTAGTAATCCCTGTGGTGCGGCCCATAACAGCTCAATGCTGTAGTGTGATATAGACCTCAATCCGGGGTTCTATACCCACACATGTCAGTTGTGGATGTTTTGTGTATTTCTTTCTGTCTGTGTAGGGAGCAATGCATTTAGGCTAGTCACTTGCAGTACACTTGAAATGCCCTACTTTGGTAATCCTGCCAATGTCATTCACTGTGAAATATACCTTTGGGGAAGTAGTACTCCAGTAATGTCCATGGCGTGTACCATAACCATGTAGTGCTGTAAAGTAGTTAGGTAGGGGTTCTACTCCCAGAAATGATAGGTGTGTGTGTGTGTGTGTGTGTGTGTGTGTGTGTGTGTGTGTGTGTGTGTGTGTGTGTGTGTTTGTAACTCATATCCTGTGCAGAGATAAGTGTGTGTCAACTGTGGGCATTGTGGAGGGGGTTTTGCTAATTTATTTTATGGTGGCCCTACTATATATCACAATGTCAACCATACAGGGATAACAGATGTAAAGTAGCTGGGAGGCTGGGGTGCAAAGCCATCCCCATACATGTGACATCAAGGCCATACAATCCTAGTTAGCAACCCCACTATTCAACCCATGTGTCATATGAACACACATGCCTAGGCAGCAGCCAATATGTGGGTAGTACACTGCATATTGGCCACTGATAGTAGCTATGCAGTGATAGCAGTGGGCTACAAAGGGCATGTCACCCTGCCCATCTGTCCAATATGCACTGACATCAGTGAATGCTGTTGGCATGCCATCAGTGTAGGTGAAGGGTAAACCTGCTGCCCAGTACCAGTTCCTGCCACAGGTGGGCAAGACTGGCACATCTGATGATAATCTGTGTTCACAAAATGGGCCAGACACCCCAGGTACAGTTCCACATGTCACTGTACATGCATGTGGGAGGTGTGCACATCCCAGACACCATCCATGTGATTGACTAAGGAACACATACATGGCATGTGGTGTACAGCATTGGCCACACACAATAGTCACCCAGGTGACTGGATGAGGGATGCAATACCCACCTGTATGGGCAAATGCAGTAACTACAGGCCAGAACAACAGTGCAGACTATTGTCATGTGGCCTGATGCCAAGGTATACCCATTGCCTACCCTTGTACAGCCTGCTGGCACAGTTGACCACCACACACCTGTGTAGACATGCACCCATGCATGTCAGAACCTGCACCCTGTGTGTTTATGTGTGTGTGTTGTATGGTGCATATGTCCACATCCACACTCACTACAATCCCCCAGGGCATACTGAAGCATGCTGTCTGATGTCTGACATATCCTCATACTCTTTGCCCATATGGCCTCCATATGACCCATATGGTGCATGTGATACCTGCACATTGATGTGTTATGGCAATCCCACTAGTGATGAGTTGCACTCCTGGCCCTGCCAAGTGTGTCAATGTGTGTGTGTCCCTGTGTGAGTGTGCCTGTGTTGACGCTGGCACCTGTTCATGCAGACAGGCATGTGTACGACACCTACCGTATATCTACTGTATCCCTGTTGCAGAGGTCACTCACCCTCACATATATTTTCTGAGTGCTCCACATCACGTAACCTATGTAGTGCATCCAATAACTGCATTGAACTGTGATAGCACTACATAGTTGTCGGGGGTTTGATATCCTGTGCTGGTAGGTGTGTGACACAAACATGCTTCAGTTTTACACTCCCACCCCTCCCTGACATGTATTTGCCTCTGTCTGCCTCCCCCACTCCATGTCTGGTGGATGTGGAGACCTACACCTGCCTTTCTTAGGCAGCAGCATGTGTATTTTATGTGATGCTCATGATCAGCTGATGGCCTCTGTACGAATTGCAGCCCTCCCCTAGCTGATTGCATGTGGAACAGCTGTGGTAACAATCCCATAGTCAATTGCATGGAAACACATTCCAGTACCTAGGAACACCATGGTGGTGCTGGGCCTTTTCAGTCACTGTGAGCAGGAATTAGATCTGTTGTTTGGCAAACAGCATCTTAGATGGATTGAGAATTTACCTCCAATAACATACACTATAGAAAGAGGGCAACCAACAGGAGGGGGTATGACTGACCTTACTACAGACTGTAAGTGCTGCTATACTGCATTTGGAGTAATGTTGGTTTAATAGTGTTTGTCTGGATATGCCTGTCGTACATGTAGTAATACCTGCCATGTCAGTTCCATGTATATGAGCAATCCCCATCTGTGTTGTGCCTATGGTTTCATGTGTTATCCACAGTGCATCTCTCTGTGGAATGCAGATGGTAGTGTGAGGATTGCAGTCTGTAGATGGTGAAGGCCGTGACAGTTACTGACTTCATATCCCTCATAGGACATATGTTGCAACAAACACCATTACAATGGAAAATATACAAGGTTATCACAGCAACATGTTTATACTGGACATGTGTATGTACTGTCAGCCACACCACTGTCAATGTTTGTACATATGGCGTGCATGAAGTGGTGCATATGTGCTGTATACCATAAATAGTGTCATCATATCTGATAACAAGCCAGTGATATATCAGATTGCTACACGTCATGTACAGTAGGGGTTATATTTCATGACATAAGCTGGACATTCTGTGGATGTTTGTACAGTACTGAGGTCTGTGTAGTGACAGTGAATGCCGGCAGTGTGTGCATTGTTAATATGTACTTTAGCCTGTGTACAGACTGTGGTAGATGTTATTGTCCTAGCTCCCCTTCTATCAGATGTTACATGCTGCCCCACTGTATGGTACCATTTTGCCGTACATGTTTGTAGGGCCATACACACACATGTCCCATACCACAGACAGCCATCAGATCAAACTGTGTAGCAGCCCAGTATATGTAGGGACATTCTGTGACTGGCATGTATGAGGGTGGTGTAGAACAGATAGTCCATATACTGTAATATTATAATAGCCTACCATATGTGGCTGTGGCTGTGTTCACATCGGTTGTGGTGATGCACTGTCACACAGGTGTTTCTTACCCTGTGCTGTGACATGGTTGTTGACCCTGCTTTATATGCAGGTACATGTGCATTCTCCCATATAAGATGTAGGCCAGTGTTGGGCCAGTCTGCCTGTAGCCTGCACAGTGCATTGTTACATGCCTAGCAGCTTAGTGTACTTAACCAGTGGGATGTCATGTGTGGATACTTGCCAGATGTACCGATGTCGGGCCTCCTTTAAATGTCATGTATGTCAGACAGACCAGTGGGATGCTGTACAGATGTATGTCAGTATCTAGTGGGTAGTATGTGTCCATGGCACCTAGTACCAGCAGTCATTATGTGTCAGGCCAGACAGAAGTGTGTGAATCCAACACCTATGTTGCCAAATGTATACCAATTGTTATGTGTTATACCCATCTACATGGCTGTCTACTTCCGTATTGTCAGGCCTGGTACACATATGGTGCACTAAGGCAATATGTGTATACCTCTGGACTGTACTGGGTGTGTCTGAAGTTCCATATATAGTGGCCAATATCTCTGATGCACTCCATAGGGGCATTACATGCTAGCAATGGTACTTTACAATAATTTCCCTAGGATGTCTATCATTAGCCAATGGTACACATGTTATAAGAAGATTTCAGCATCCACACACACCATATCTGTGAAGATAATCCCAATGACAGTAGCAACAGTCAAGTAATATACCTGCTATACATACCTGACATCCCCTTGCACTACGACATTGGGACTGTAGGGGCGGGGGTATGGCTACACTCCATGTCCAGGACATATGGTGGAAATATATGTACATATACTTATCCAGAAAGCCATATATATATATATATATATATATATATATATATATATATATATATATATATATAATGACACGTACTACATTGAATTACCACTGTCATGGCAACCACCCACTATAAATGCCTACAGCATGTGGCCGTGGTCTCTTTACATTTCCTGTGTGGTGGACATCCGTCCTGTGTGTGGGCATCAGTGATACAGGCAGCAAGTTGCAATACCTCTTACAAGAGAACATGCACACTCAGAGCGGATACATACTTGTAGGAAGTTCAGGAACTACAGACAGACTGTGGGTAGAGTTGTGTAATGCTTGGCATAGTACTGGTGTTACAGTGTGTGTGTGTATACATACTAGTGTACCTCGGAATGCAGTCTGTCTGCATAGGTCACTACTGTGGGCCTACCTCTTGCTGGGCAGAGGTATGCCTATCATGTGTTGTCCATCCACCACATAAGCCCTGTGTCAGATATGACAGTGGCAGTGTGTGTGTTGCATGCTACCAGTACATGACTACATCCATGTCTATATCTTACCTCAATTCCCTGACTAAGGGTATGTTGCAGACTATCCTGTAACACCAGCACCTTGCTTAGTGTATGGCAACAGTGTTCCACATATATGCCTGTGTTCCAGCCTCTGTGCCCCATCTACATACCAAGCTTTGCACATTTGTCATGCTGTTGGGGGTTGTTCTGTAGTGGGCTGTGAGTATATCACACTGCCATTGCTGCACTTAGCACACTGCTGTTGTATCCCCTGCACATACACTGGGGCTGGGGCTATATATGTGTGGGAATCACCTACACAACACATGCCCCCTTATGCACTGCAGAGGCCAGTGTATGTAACCATGGTATATGGTTTTGTATTATTGAGTCCAGGTGGGGAGCAACATAAATGACCTAGGCTGTTACAAATGTGGGGGTATCAGGGTGAGCTGCCACAAGGTATGTGGATGTACAGTACCGTATATTCCACCTGTATTGCAACTACTAACATGACTTTGGGTACTGCAAGCCTATGGCCTCCTGCAGTACAGACTGTTCTGTGCATTATGCCTTGTTATATTCTGGGTACAACCCATTTGATCACAAAACGTCTTTACCTCCTAAGGAGATTGTACAGAGTGTAGATAGAGGCTGCTGAACTACACACCTGCAGTACATACTGTTGATTGTGTGGTACCCTGTGGCCCAGTCTGTCGGCACTATTGGACATTCTGAAGGGCTTGGCTTGGACTGCAACAGTGGTCAACCTTTCCAGACTACTGTATAAGTGTAACTGTTTCACAGTTGCAGTACTCCATTTATATGGTTGTCAGTATGTGAACAGCTATATGATATGGCATACAGGACCATTATGGTTGTTCAGGTGTTAACTGTAGGCATACTGGCTGTTCCATATTGTGTGCACCTCCTGCATTCGTATCAGACTGTACATATATCTGTGTGTGTATGTGTAGTCACATGTATATATATATATATATATATATATATATAATATACGCACACACACACACACACACATATATATATATATATATATATATATATATATATATATATATATATATATATATATATATATATATATATGTATATCCGTATCAGCATATATGAGTATGTGTATCTGTATCCTGGGGACGATGACAGCTTCCACATATTACATGCCCTGTGGAAGGCAGACTGTACTTGGTAGTGTATTGCAGGGTGCAGGTGTTTGGCTGTGGGGGGATGCCTATTCATACAAGACGTATAGTATGTGGGGCCTCTCAACTCCATTAACGGTGCATGTGAATATTGGTGTATTTGTTAATCTACAATTGCTATCTACAGATGTATGACCATATATACCTATATAGATATGTTTATCTGCTAACAGATATATAGGTATATGTGCATAGATAGCAAAAAAAAAAGTTATTTATACATATGTATATATATATATATATATATATATATATAGAGAGAGAGAGAGAGAGGTAGCAAAACAACATATATATATATATATATATATATATATATATATATATATATATATATATATATATGAATACATGTGTATTTATACATATATGGTATGTTGTATCTGTTAATGTTGCACTATAGTTACACACAGAAACATCTAGATGTTGGGATACATTCTCTGCACTGTTGCATGACAGGACTGGCTGATATGTTTCTGAAACATTGAATATCTGTGTACCTGTCATGGCTTAGTGGTACATCAGTTTGTCTAGGGTGTGCAGGGTCCCTGGACTGAGCCTTGCCAGAGTTGTTTAATTTGTTGTGGGTCAGAACACAGCCTGTTGGATAGAGAGTGATTAAGGCACTGTAAAGCAGTTGTAAGCAGGTTTGTGTGCTCTGCCCAGCAACAAAATAAATGGGTCCTGTAAGGCTCATAACCAGGACCCTGCACATCATACATAAAGTGATTTGCCACTAAGCCATGGCAGATATGCATGATCATGATGTTTCCACACACATATCATCCAGCCTAGGTATACAACACTACAGGGAATGTATTCCACCATGTAGATGTATTTGTGTGTGTATATATATATATATATTCATCATTGAATGGATATAACATATCTATATATGTAGATATAGATATAGACATATCTATATACCTATACATATACATATATATAAATATATATTTATATATCTATATCTATATATATATATATATATATATATATATATATCAGCCTATACATACAGATATACATAGATATGTATACAGCCAATGATATATATATATATATATATATATATATATATATATATATATATATATATATATATATATATATATATATGTACATATCCACATGTCCACATATAGACAGCACCAGGAATGCATATATGTCAGCATATATATGGCTCACCTTTCAGAGGGATAAATCCATGTGTCCAGAAGCTGGTAGGCATAAAGTATGTTCTCAACATTGCACAATCCTGCAATACATGCATAGAATGTGCAATGTGCGAATGTCAGTATTCATTCGCTCATTGCAGATTAGGCAATTTGGTTGCGGATGCCACTATAGTGGGGATGGGGAATAATTGCCTATCACCACTGTAGTGCACACTAGGAGCTTGTATATCACAGTAGGGGGTTGTGGGGGGCCCAGCCCCCCAGGGGGGGTGCAGGGAGTCATGCCCCCTGCCATTACGATATGTATGCCAACTTGTAGTTCGAGTGTCAGCAAAGGTGCCTGTAGAATTGCAGTTCTCTTAGCTGTGGTGCAGTAAGAAATGACGGATTAGTCCTTTCTGTTTGCAGAAAGGGCCATTCAAAGGAATGATTGTCCCTTGTCAAAGGTGAACACATATATATCAATATAGGCATATATGGACATACATCTGTAGATAGAACTGGGAATGTAACCGCAACATATATGTCCACATGCACCATTGATGGGTTTGAGAGACCCAAACAACATACATCTGGCATGGATAGGTATTCCCTCCCAACCAAATACGTCTGGCCTGCAATACAATACCAACCTTAGCAGATCCCATAAGCAGGACCCTACACGACAAGGGCAGTACTTGTTAACAGTACTCCATCCCACCTGTAGGATGTAAGGTTGGCATTACTAACATATCATGCAGTACAATCAAGTGACATGTCATGCTTGGGGGAACCCCTTGGACAGTTGACGTATGTAGCTGGGATCCCTCATACAATGCAATAGCCCTACACCTGACAATGGTTTTACCAATGTTGGCAAGGACATCCACAAACCCACCATGTCATTTGGGAGCTACCAACTGGTAGCCTGATGACCAAGGTCTGCAAGGACATGGAACATACCAACAATGAACCCATGGCCAATGTCACTGGTTATCGCAACACATGGGACTCCGCCAATGTTGGACTTGTCAAAGACAGAGAATACAACCTGAACCTGGTATACCTCCTCAAGCCAATCATGACAGGTGTAGATGAGGGTTAGGAGGTGCACAATGTCTATTTAGATCATAGCAAGTTTTTGTACATCATCCTGCTTGGAGGAATGTGTGTAGTTGTTAAGGGATCTACCTCCATTCACAGGATATGTTTCCACCAGGACTGCTTGGCATATGCCAACATACCACAGGAGCCATCCCATGGGCATACAGTCCTTCACAGGTCATAGATGTGTCAATGCCCTCCTCCACACTGTTGAGGTGTGCAGCACTACTGGGGTTGCTATAACTCACTGGGTGTGGCTGTTGTGGACACAACTGCCATAATTGCAGTTACTGTTGCATCTATCCCCCCACATAGCTGTCTGTAATACTGTACAGTGTATGTAATCAGGTTGATAGTTGTCTACACGAGTCACAGTAGTTTAGCCCCTCACACCCTCCTAAGGGTAGGGCTATGCCACCCGCATTGGCACACACATGTTACTTAGGTGAGGATCTCAGTAGAGTGGGAAGAGGGACATACACCCTGCTGTTAGCATGTTCAATGTCATCCACATTGCAGACTGCATATATAGCACTGTGCGGTTGTGCCTATTCTGTCTTTGTGGGATTATATGTGCAACAGATGTGTTACCTGCATGGGAACATACCACCATGTGTACAGTCCTGTACCTGTACTGCATCCTAACCAAAGGCAGTGTGTGTTGTACCCCGCAATGGCATGTCTATCACCCACTACACTTACTGGTGTCCACTGTAGAAAGCCTGCTGACACCACTGCAACCATCAGCCATGTGGCACATGGACAAACACAAGACAGTCTGAAAAGATACTGGTGACAACAATACAACATTGTTAATTAAAGCTATGATGCATCATGGTTGCACAGCTACACTTTCCAAGATATTAGCATTTTACTTTACTGCTGACAACATGCTACACATCATTCCATTGCTACACTGTTGTACAGTCACCCTGTGCATCAGAACCATGTTAGCCTGTCCATTCATCAATATTACGGATGTCAGGCAGTGGCACAGGTATCATCATATGCACAGGGTGTGTTGTTGGTTTGCCAGAGGCCTAGGCTGAGCCATACAATTGACATGTGTGTGTGTGTGTGTGTGTGTGTGTGTGTGTGTGTGTGTGAGGGGGCTGAGTATTGTTATGGGCCACTGATTATGTGTGTGCAGGTATGGGGTTGCCCTAGGTTCATTGTTTATGTGTGTGTGTTTGCATGCACACAGTTCCTTCATGGGGCTGCCCAATACAGGGAATTGTGGGACAGTTGCAGACTGTACCTGGCAGGGTTTGCAGTTCACCATCTCCGGCCACAGACACTGGACCTGTGCCTGGCAGCAGTGCTACAGGTAGTATCAGGTACAGAGCCAGACCGAGTACTGTCCCCCGAGTTTGACAGACATCCACTGGATCCAGGTCCCTCCTGGGACTGGCCAGGGCCATGTGCACATGGTCTGCCCTGACGGGTTGTGGACAGACCCCCTCACAGTGCTGGGGATGGTATTGCTTCTACGGGTGCGGCTGTGACTGTTTGGACGTCCATGGCAACCTCCAGCTGCTGGTGTTGCTGGCATACATCCACGTGGCTGTTGCAGCCATCCCGCCCTGTCCTGATGCATGGACATGACATTTTGGATGAGTTCCAATGTCTCACCCCACCGTCTATCCATGACCTTGGTGTAATTATAAATGGCACCTGCTAGGTCATGGATGCTGTCAGTTACAGAGGTGTGATGAGCCCTCTGCACCCTTAGACCCTGCCTGGTGTACTGTTCCATTTGTGGCTGTGCCTCCATGACAGTCTGGAACATGCATGTGGTTGTAATAGATGTTGCACATCTGCCAGGTGCATGGTGACCAGCAGTGCTCCTATGAGCACCACTGCACATCTGCCTGTGTAATACCCCACCAGACATCTGGCTATGGCTGCTGTGTCCTGACACACGTGCCATAGATACCACACTGTCCTGGCCCATGCCAACCATAGGCAGTCCCTCAGCTAGGGCCAATGGTGATGAGGTGTTTAGAGGCAGTGTGTCCGTGTGTGTGGATGGTGTGGATACGTGTGGGGTGTCAATGGGTGGCCCAGCTGCAGCCCCTGATGACTCTGCCTGTGCCACAACACACCTATCTTCATGGTCATTGCCTGTATCAGTGGCATCAGATTCCCTGCAGGGGGGACCCAGCCTCACCTCGCCACCTGTGATGGGAAAACAGGGTACAGACTGTAAGACCTGTAAAACACCGCTAAACAGTAAATACACATACACACACACACACACACACACACACACACACACACACATACACACACACACGTGTACAAACATGGCCACACACACAGACATACACACATGCAGTCGACATACATGGCAACCCATACATCACACCAGACATCACCTACAGACAGCTCCTGCAATCCCATAACACACACAATAGCAGGCGAAGGTGCAGTACAGTATCCCTCACATACCTGTAATTACACACATGTCAGCATGCAGGACATGTGGGGTGGAACAGCATGCAGTGCAACTGTAGTCAATCCCCGTTACCAACATTATACATGGCTGTGATGCATGGCTTCTGTTTGTAGGTGATGGCCCTCCCCCTGGAGCCCACTGCACCCATGTCCACAGCATTGCTGTACATCTGTTCAGCACCCTTGCATGTACTGTGCACCATACCTCATGGGTGTGCACACCATTGCAGGATGTGTCTCTGTGTGTCAGGTGTGTTTCTGCTGCTGCTCATAGCCTCTGTGTGTTCCTGGATCATGTGTGAACACATGTGTTTAGTGACTGCTTGATGTGTATTCACATAAGTCATCACCAGCGGTGCATTTATGAGTGGTAGATTACCATTAGACCAACCACAGAGACATTGTACTGTACCTATGGTGAGTTTAAGACCATTATTGACCATGATTGGGCCCTGGCTGATGTTGCTTGTGGCACACATAGGTTCATAGGTGAGTACTGTTCTATTGGTCCTGGGACCTACATAAGCCTAGCCACAGGGGTTCCCTGCCATGCAACACCCACTAATGTTATTCCCCTGTGCCCCTGTCAGCCTGTGGCACTCACATGCTACCCAGGGTGTATTCCCCATTCATGATCCAATTGCCAAGCGATTCTGTCAAGAGGGCCAATGAGTAGCATTGCCTGAAATGTATGAGTAGTCCATTCCAGAGTGTGGTGATTTCCCAGGACAGGGCCCTATCCCTCCAGTAAGTTCTGCGCAATGTGTTGATTAGCTTTAGGATCTTGAAGCATGTGTTAGCAGAGGGAGTGGGATGTCATTATATGTAGCATGTTCAACTGCTCTGTGTGTAACATAGCTGTGTATGTTGGGCAGATGTCAGCTGTGCCTGGGCAATGTGCACTGGAGTGTAGCCACAACTGTCTGAGATGGGCTGTGTTTTGCATGTATTTGAGGCTGGTAATCCCGTTAGTGAGGTGTGTGCTGTGTCAGTGCACATGTACAGCATGCATTATGGGTAGGTGTGTTAGATGTGTACATGGTCTACACCTTAGCTATGACATGCACAGTGAATTGCCAAGCATAACTGGCATCTGGCTGCTGCATTCCTGGTATCCCAGAGGTACCTACTTTGACATGGGATAGAGTTGATGTCAGTGGCCACAGCTGTGGCATTGTTACAGGGTGGCTGCAATATTACAGTACAACAGCTGAAGTCCACAGTACTATGGTTTATGCATTACTGCTTATTGGTAATACACAGCAACATACCCCATATCTCACACATGCATGGTCTACCTGTACAGATACATACACTACAGTAGTCTACTGATATGCCCTGGAACCTTACCTGCATGCTCAATGTGTGGTGTGTGAGTAGCACCCACTTCCATGACTGTATAGGTCTGGAGCTCTTGCTGGTGGGCAGGTGCTACAAGTCTGATGAGCAGCTCCTCCACTCTGGTGAGGGAGGGTGGATGTTTTGCCCCCACCCCCGTTGCAAGGTGGTCACCCCACATGGCAGCGGCACAATATTGTACTTGCCGGAGCAGGTCACTACAATGGTGGCGGACCTACTCATAAGTTTGGCTGTGCAACCCCACCTCATTCACCCTGCGGACCACATCAGTCCACATGGCTGTTCCCTCCTGCTGGTCCATGCTTGCCCATGAGAAGGGCACCTGATAGTTGTGTATGATGCTGGTGATGATGAGCTCCTCCTCAGCAACACTGTATGCAGGGTTTCTTGGATGTGCCATACTCCCTGAAAGACATAATGATGGAAATATGTCTGAACAACTCATATGTCGTTTACCATAATACAATACACATATAAGTCTCCGCCACCATATCAGCTCCAACATAATGTTCACACTATGCTAGTGGTATGTGTCCAGTATGTGTAACATTGGGCCATATATTGTATTGTACAACACTTTCTGCTATGTGGTTATAGACATGCTCCCTGTGGGGACACTTGTGTTGCAGGGCTGTTACAGGCTATTTCACCTGCATGCCATTGTCACTGCCACTATTACAAACTTTCTTAAAAATATCCTTCAACCCTGGGATCCATGGAGGAAGGGTCTCCATGTTTGCAGTGTCATCCTCTAAAAGATCATAAACTCTACTGATCTCAGGAGCAGTCAAAGATTGCTTCCAAATGAATACATCCCTAAATCTAGAAAGCATTTGGGAAAAAGAAAAACTCTGACTGGATTCGTGAACCTGTCTGGCATTAGATAAAAGTGACTGATCCAACATTGACAGGTCTGAAACCTCAGACACTGATCCCCTTCAAAATCAGGATCCTTAAATGACTGACCGGTGGTGGAAGCACTGACATTAGTCTTAACCCAAGTATGCACCCTGTAATCAACTGCCTGAACATTGCATCTGGTCAAGCCACCATCTTGGGTGGGAACCTAGTCAGAGACTGCTGCCCTACCACATGGTGGGTGTTCTGTCTCTTCTTTGAAAACACTACACTAGTTGGGGGTCTATATTACATAACTGAACTTTTAAAAGTTCGAACGTCATATGGTCGACACAATATGATCAAAGTTTTAAAAGTTCAAAAATGTAATAAAAAAAATAAACCAAAGAAAAAACCTACCTGAATGGTTTAAGCAGGGGGGAAGCCCCCCTGCACCCCCACACCCCCTGCTCTTTAAATGTACCAACTCAGAGATCGCACTACAGTGCAGAAAAGGGAAATCATCCCATTCCACACTGTATGGAGATCTCCAGTGAAACGTTCAAACTTTTAAATTTTCGATCATATGGTGTCGACCATATGATGTTCGAACATTTATAAGTTCGACAACATGATACAAACTCCACTAGTTACAGAGTCCCCAAGGGGGATGTAACAAGACTGATTAAGGATTCTGTATCCTTGAAGTCCCGTGCACCTAAAGAGTTTGTTTCTATCATACCTGAAGCAGGGAATGGTACAATCACAGAGGATTTATATAACTTTCCTGTCAGACACAGTTGTGCTACTAACACCACAACAGGGAATGCAGAGGTAACAGAAAGTGAGTGGTCTGATAGCCTGCCCAAGACTGTGACTACTATGGAGTCACAAGACATAGGCTTAGGCAGATTTTTTAATTTATTTTTTTTTTATGCTTTTTTAGGTACAAAAGCTGTAGATGGTGGTGGGGGTCACCATCTCTGAGTCCATCAAGTCAGGGGACATAAAACTAGCCAGATCAATACTATGTACTGGTTGCACAGTCAGCTCAGTATAGAATGAGTAAAATACACAATTCCCCCTCTAAATAGCAATCTGAAGTCTATTTCTACAGAGATGCTATACTGAATACTGCACTGAGATAAAAGACAGCAATTTCAGTAGCCCAGCACGTCACAAAATACCTGTCACAAATATCCTGCAGCAGGATGTCATTCTCTGCCTGGGAGAATTTACCCTTTAGGTAGTTATCACCATCAGCAATGACAACCTGAAATATCAAAGAAATCTATGTGTAAGCTCATGGGCAGTCATACCCAGGTGACATGACCCTTGTTACTTGGTAAAAATGATGTGGGACTACTTATGAGTGCAAGTGCCATCCATGTGGGGCAGTAGGTTTGTTGTGTTTTGGGCATTTCCCTGACATGGGCCAGAAGGTAGCATTACCCTGAGCAGAAAACCTTGCTCATACGTGACTGTATCTGGGATAGCTTGTGACGTCTGTATGTTTGTGGGACAAAGAGGCAAACATACCACAACTGTGTAACATGTGAAGAGCTACAAGTTTGGTGATATGCATATTTTGATTGTTTAAAAGCATGGACGTGTTACACAACCACAAGCAAATTTGACCAGCTGTGTAGGTAATCCTCTCTGCCAGTGAAATACACTGTGCTTATCAAGTACAGTGTGTCCATCCATATGATGCACTTAACCGGTATAGGATTCCTCAGGGTACTGTGTGTGCAGGCCAAAGTTAGGCTGGGACCTATGACAGGACATCACTCAAGAAGTGAATGCATTCTCCTACTATTAATCACAAAAGTATCTTTATGTGAAGAGGCCATTTTCCCAACTCCAGAACCCAGACACAGCACAACCTGGTACAATCACATTTCTCATTTGCAGGGTGGTGCCAAACTCAGTCTGCCTGGACTGCATAATCACTGTCACATGGTGGCTGACATACATGGATGTTGGCAGAGAAACACACTGTGAACACTGATAAGCCCAGGTGACATATGGCAGTGGTGCACAAATCTCATCATCTTGACCTTGCATTTCATCACCATTTGCCCATATAGATGGCACCTTCAACTGGCATACCACTAATATCCACATCTGACCCCTGGTCTGTCCCCTGGTGTATAGCACACTTCATTACAGTGGTTGCCAAGCACATAATGATAGCTGTCACTTTTGGCAAAAGTTTAATGTCTGCTTTTGGAAAACTTCACTGGCATCATTCAAGTTGGCATGGCAGTTTTTGTCTTTGCCCTACAGAGCCTGCCCTCCAGGCCACACCCACACACACCCTTCATGGACTATTGTGTCCCACATCTTCATTCTGGTAATGTAGCCTCAACCTCCCAACCCTTGACCAGAAGAATATTACCAATGCACCCCAGTAAGCACTTCTTCCACTAGGGACATTTAATCTTTTATATCTAGTCAGCAGTACTGGACATGGCACAATAGCATAACAAGCTCCTGTATAATACCTATAGGGAACTATAAGACTGATTATCAGATGCAATCAAGTCAAATAGCAATGTTTTGCTTTTTGTTCCCTGTGTATCTCTCAGTCTGTCTGTCTGTCTCACACACACACACACACACACACACACACACACACACACACACACACACACACACACACACACACACACACACACGCACACACACACACACACAGTGTTTTTCTGCGTCATTATCCTTTTCTTATTTATTTATTTTTTCCTTTTGTATTTCTGTCTATTCATGTTGCTAATTTGAACACCTGCCATAGCTCAGTCAATGGGCAAGGACTTACCTTTCATCCTCTTAGTGCATGAAATCTGAATGAAGACTGAAATAACGGGGGTACAAAAGTCCAAAAAAGGGGTGGATTTTAAATATTCCTCTTATAAACTTAGTACATTGCTAGAATGACAGGTTTTTGTGAAGGATATAAAGTCTGAAACTCAAATGTGTGTGATTATTTGGTAACTTCAAACCTCAGTGATTTGCTGAAAAATAATACATTTTATGAGGAACAGACCAAAAATATGATGAAAAAACTCTGGGCATTCTGTGAAAATCTGGACAGTTGAGAGATATGGATGAACCAGTCTCTATTCCACCATCAGACTTGTGCATCTC
The DNA here is from genome assembly GCF_019279795.1 of Protopterus annectens. Classification (NCBI taxonomy): domain Eukaryota; kingdom Metazoa; phylum Chordata; order Ceratodontiformes; family Protopteridae; genus Protopterus; species Protopterus annectens. The sequence goes on from NC_056728.1 coordinate 580,477,336, forward strand.
CTGCTGCTCACCATCTGCCTTTAGGCCTGTCTCTCTGTCAGATGCCAGAAGTCCTGCAGTGTGTGTGGTGGGGTTACTTGGTGGTGTTCCCAGTGGTTTCTGGTAGTTGATCACTGTTGGGAGGTGCTGTAGTTCCCTATGCTGATGCTGCCGGGGTCACAGTTTATCATCCACAGTGTGCTTAAAGAGGAGATGGGGAGTTTGTTGACTAGTGGCTTGAAGCAGAATTGGCCATCTTGAGAGGGTCCTTGTGCGGCTAGCAGTATAGCACCACTGCCTTTTTATTTATTTAACATTTGTTTACCAGGAAAGTCTGACTTGGAACGAGCCAATTTTCAGTGGATGCCCAAAGAGAAACACTCCAGATGCACGTCTTTGTAATGTGGGAGGGAAAAGGAGCAAGTGGAGGAAACCCACACAAAGACATGGAGGACATGCAGACTCTGCACAGAAGGCACCCCAGCCAAGAATCAAACCAGAGACTCTCCTGCTGTGAGTCAACAATGTTATCCACTGCACCACTACCTTCTCTACCTTATGAGACAGGATTCAGTGACGAGGGCAGTCATAGTGGTGATTAACCTCTTCCAAGGTCTTGGACAGGCAGAGTGGTAAGGAGGTGGGCACTTGCCTTCTTCATCCTTGTGATTCCCTTGCTTATGTATCACCTCCATCCCCTTGCTTTTGTCTAATTCTCCCTATCCCCACTCAGTCATCCTCTTTCTGTCTGTGTGTCATTATATCCATTATGAACCCCTCTTTGTGTCAGCGCCTCCTTGTTGGTCTTTGTATTTGTTTTGTGTTTGTTTGTGTGTCCCTGCTTCCATACTTCTAACCTCTTTCCATGCTCTGTGTTCCCCTTACATTATCCTCATCTACCCATCCCACAAAAAGAGTATTTTACTCCCCCTTTGACTTTCACACTTCCTTCCCGGTGTGTTTGTATCTGTTCCACTGCTTGCTCCTCACCCTTTCCTGACTTTCTTATACTACCATTTCCTCCTCATGCCAGTAAATAAAAAGGCATAAAAGCATTGCTAAGAGCCTCCTATTGTGGTATCAGACATTATCATCATATAGTTAAGTTGTTATTCTGAACCACATACTCCTGTCCCTGCTGCATGTTCACTACTTTTTTTTCAAGAAATCTCCAGTTTCGGTGGCATAACCCATTCTCTTCCTGCTGGCATTGTGATTTTTGCAAGTGCATTTCTTAACTACTTAATTCTCAGGCTGCAAAATTTCTGTTTCTAATTGATAATTACCTTAGCATCATAGTACACTTCTTGCATCTCTGTAGTAGCCTTTGGGTGGTGATGGAAGGCGTGGTTCTGAATCTCTGTTTTTTTTTTCAGCCAGTTAGCAGGTTGTGCATTTCACTTTGTCTGCAGAATGAACAGAAGGCTATATGTTTCTCCATATTCCAACACTGAAGATGTTCTGTAACATTAGGGAGGGATGATGCCATGCACAGATGCCATCCTTCAGAAATGGTAAAATGGAGTTTCAACAGTAAGACAGACAGTGGTAGTTTAGGTGGATGATGGCACATTTGGACAGAGTACTTAAAAATAAGCACAACCGCTATTCAGCAAATCAGATTCTATTAAAAATACATTGTATAGCCAAAAGCAAGAAAAATGCTATCTCTCCTTTATGAATCACCTGTTAATTCCTTCATGGTGCCTTTAACCATAAAAAGTTACTGGCCTCATGTTCTTCTACAGTTCATATCTTACAATTCTGAGCCAGTTTCCATGATAAACTGCAAATGTATAATTTTATTTGTACCACATACAAACATTGACCTAATTTTCTTCCATATTTCTTCACATAGAATTCTGAACCAGTTTTGCAGGATAAACCTCATCTCTCTAATTGTATTTGTACTATGTATAAACACAGGTTTTTCAGTATATTCTATTTCATTACGGTAATTTCTGTATTATTTGACAATACCCCAGTACTTACGCCATTTTTCATAGTAACCACTCTACCATATGAAATTTATTGAGCCATATCTTATCAGTTCTTAAAACTCAGTTATAAAACAGTTCTCAAACAGTAAATATTAAATTATTACCCTTTGTTAAAGAGTCCTGCAAGGAACTCCTGGTTTATATATGGCAACTGCCATTTAGTTAACCGACCTTTTTTTCAAACCCACATCATTGGCTGTGCACTTTGTCAGCCTTTCACCTGTTCCACCTGTCATCTAGTTAAATGTAAGACAATGCAGCTTGCACAGATGTCAGAATTTGTTCTCACAATGTATATAGATGATTAGATGATATGTGGAGATATGAAGATACATGTGTTCCTATTCTAAACCATATCTTCAAGAGAAACATTCTCAGATTGTTGCCAGGTTTTATTGCTATACAAAGGCAAGGAGAGGAAAATAACTCATAGCAGATGACTACCTTTTCAATGCAGTAAAGGCAAAGAATGGTGACTTCTAATGGGTTTGCCAGTACATACTGACACAGTACTGTAAGAGGACAGGTAATAAAATTGGGTGTTTCAAGGGAAGAACATTTTCAGAGAGCTACCAGTGTTTGTCTTACTCCCAAATCTTGTAAGGTATCAGTGATGCAAGCTTTGGCCATATCAGAGAGGGGAGTCTGGGACACCACTTACCTGTCCTCTATCATCTTGCAGAAGGCTACCAAGCAACATGAGGGTGAGGCCATTCATAGAAACTCTTCCCAAAGGACACTGCAACAGAAAGCTCTCAGAAGGAAGCATGCACAGATGATGAATGGGATACACTATAGCAGCTGTGAAGGATTTCTGTCCATCTTTTTAGCTACTGCATCGGGATCCACTTCTGTGCAACACTGTACAGTATGAATAGTATGGGCTTATTGTTTTTGTAAAGACAGCGCAGTGCAGTGCAGTCTGGAGGACCTCTGGAACTCTGCATTATTAATTCTGGACACAACCTCCTTCAGTTATGGAAGCATGTACATGCATGTGTACTCCCTATACAGCTTTACTGACAAACAGCCCAATTAAAAGATGCTGCCTCTATACTGTTTTCTTACAAAGAAATTATGTCGTAACTGAGTAGATGGTTGACATGAGTGACATGAGCTTAATGCCAGCCTTTGTCATACGTAATTGTGCGAAAACAGAGATCAATTCTTTGTTGCCTTCCTTTCGTGACACTGTCTGCAAGGGATGTAACGTTCACATTTCACAGGTCTTATCTAAAATTGGCATAGTCCAAGACACTTACCAATGGTTATTATGCCAACACTCCATTTGCTAAGGTTAAATGCTTTTTAGTCAATAATTAGCTGCCCAGGTAAAAGGTAAAAGAAGTTTATCAACTAGGGTACATCAGTGTACCTGAAAAGGGTAAACCCTTGTTTGAGGTTTTAGGGAGGCAATTACATCCTGGGTAAAAGTTTTTTGAAGGTACTGAAAATGGATATTTAATAAATGTTGCCTATCTTTAAAGTTTCCCATGTTCTTCCCAAATGTGGTAGACCTTCCTGTTGTTGGTTTTGCTATCATCCAGGGCCATACGGAGGCATGACACAGACTCCTGACAGGACTGCTTGGTAGCAGGCTGTGCACGATATGACAAATTGGACCTCTGACATGAGGGAGTAAATATTCTGTGGAAACCACTGAGACCCTGAGGATCTAGAGAGGAACAACAGATTCCGGGCTGTTATATCCACGAGAACACATTATATAATTGATGAACGTCTTAGGGCTGAAGAAACCATCTTGCTGATTTAATCACAGAATAGTACATAAAATATCCACAACTTTCATATAGCAACACACCTCAGTCATAAACTGGTTTGGAATCTAGCAAGAAACATCTGCCTAATGTGTCACATATTTATGGGTCCCCTTTTGTTAAGAATTGGAATCAGAATATTAGTTCTTCCTTCGACCAGAATACAGTAAAAAGAAATTCCTCATAATCTGCTCTCAAACATTCAGTTTATTAACTATGTTCACTTTTTATCATCACTTATTAATAAAAGAGCATTCTAGATATTTTTCTCTAAAATTATGGATATAGCTTAAGTAGGACAAAAAGGATAGTTTCAAATTTTTACTGTTAGACCAAATGAAAGCATAAGCATGTCATGGCAAAGCCTTTTTTGTAGAATGATGAAAAGGACTGCATTTGGGGTAATGTGAAGGATGTATCCATTCATCTTGTTAAATTCATCCATTCACTACCTATAACATTTTTACTTTTATACTTGCTAAACTCTTCTTGTCACAACTCAAAACAGCATACCACATCCCCATTTCTTCTACTTAAATGTGTGCATTTTTTTTGCCAATGATTTAACAAAAATAAAGAAAACAACGGAGTTTAATATTTGTAGACCCTACTTTGTGTATTTTCCTAAATACATTTGCCAGAATGGTAAAATTGTACTAATATATTTAAATAACAATAGTAAAATGTATTTCTGAACGCTACCCTTTGCTTATCCAATATGGTGCTTATTTGGCTTGTTCACTATACATTCTGCAATATCTGTTATTCTTCCCCACTTTAGATCTGGCATTCATGTCACAAGATGTGACGATTAATATTTTTTCTTGACTCATGGAAATTTAACTTCTGCTACATCTGAGCAGATCCTCCATTTCTTTTATTTGTATAAATGGGAGGGGTTAAGAGAAGTATTGTAATAAACACAACACTTTCTTTACAAGTACAGTAACAATATGACAACCACCTTTCATCATGCTCACATTTGCATTAGTTTCCTCATTCAATACCATTTTAATAACATAAAATAAACACAATGGCTTCAGGGGAAATCCTTGGGTGAACTCTTTACATTCTTTCAGTCTTTTGATCCTTTCAAACATTCTACAAACAAGCCTTTGCCATAAGAGACTTTTGGTATTTCTCTTCGTCTGTCCTGTATTTCCTACTTCAGATACATCCTTAATTTTAGAAAAAAATATCTAGCATGTTCTTTTCATTAATAACACATGGTCTTCCATTCATTCCATCATTTGCTCATTCATTCATTTGTCCATTGTCATTATACAATCCATTTCAGGTTCTGGGGAGGTCAACTCTATTCCAACAAGTAAGCAAGCAATAAGCTAAAGGCAGGAAATCGTCTTCTCTGGGATAGTAGGATATCACAGACAGTCTGCAAGCACACACACACACACACACACACACACACACACACACACACACACACACACACACACACACACACAAATTCAGAAACACATACAAATGTATAAGATATACAAGCACATGCACACACACACACACACACACACAAACACACACACACACACACACACACACACACACACACACACACACACACACACACACACACATGCACGTGGCATGTATACAGCCCTCCTGGGGCAGTTTAGAAACTTGCCATTCTGTCTGCTGCATGTTTGTTTTTGGAATGTCAGAGATTAAAAAAAACAATGCTAACTGGGTAAGACTACTAGATACACACAATCCCTTTTCAGGGGCAAACAATAAACAATGTCTAGTTAAATGATTTGCTCAGAATTATGTAGTATGCAAAGGGGAATTAAATTCATGACAAATGCTTGGTGCACATCTAGCAGTATATATTCATAAATATCTGTGTTAAGCTGTTAATGACAGCTCAGCAAGAAATCACAGGGGCATTGGACAACTTGCAGACTTTATGCAAAAGGCAGCCCAGCTGGGAATTGAACCTGACGGCCAAGCTCTATGAGCAACAGTGCTGATTCTTGAACCATTTTTGTCACCCATCATGTGTTCAACATGTGTTAAGACATGGGAATTCTACTTTCACTAATTTTTCTTTAATGTATTTGTCAGTCTGTTTAAGTTATATCAGTAACCAGATTCACCTCCATTTTTGCAGTGTTGCCCCATATAACATTTCTTTTAATAAAAATACATAAAATATCCCTATTTAATTTTTCATCCCTCCGTATGTAATACTTCCTATATATATCTGTAAATTCTTCATTCATGTATTCCCATACCAGATTATATTATTCATGTCATAGCTTCTCCTTTGATAGATTCAAGGATTCATAGCTTTTCCAAGGATACTGGGTCTCATGTTCATTTAGGCCTTACCAGTTCCCTCCCTTAGTCTGCACCTCCTTTTTCCATAAAGGCTATGCCAGTTAATTCTGGAGTAGATGTCTGGATACCCACAAGTCATTTAGGCTATGTTTAAAGGAAGATAGTGAGTTGTGCTGCTTAGCATGCATGGGAAGTTTATTCCAGAGGCTTGGGAAGTACTGGATTCTAAACATGTTCCTCCACCATGTTTTATTTATCTGTTGGTGAAGAATTAGGTCCCTGGTTCTAGTACGGGTGGATCCATTGGACTTGTGGAGATACAGAAGGTCCAGGACAACCTGGTCTCTCATGGCTCAGTAAGTGAGACAGAGATCTCCCTCAAAGGTCTGTAAGATGCTGAATGAATATATAGTGCTTCCAGCATCTCTTGGCAACTCAAAGACTTTAGGCCTGTGATATTTTTAGTATGTATCTTAGTGGTCTTTCTAGCTGTTTGATATTTTTAGTGAAAAGCATCCTGAAGGGGAAACTGTGCTCAGTAATGCCATGAATAACCCTGAATAAATACATCTGCCTATCTCCAAAGGAGCATGGGTTAAATAACTCAAGACATCACAAGTTGGTGAATCAAAAGGAACAGCTGTCCACAACTGTCTTTCTGGAGCACCTGGCATAAGTTGTGTAACACAATTCTGTGATATAACCTGAAGACCATACTTCTCTTAACCCCCTCCCCTGCACTTATACAAATTTAATACTTCATGAGAGAAAGAGTACCTTCTTCCATTTGGTTGAGACTCTAAGGATGAGTAGCAGAAGATGATGACAGAGGCACTAACACATGGAACTAGAAGAAAAGAATATTTCCTGCTGATGGATTTTCTGTGCCTCTTGTTATTTATGCAACAAGTGTTCATTTTAATTATAGTGCTGCCATCTTGTCTTTCTATAGAAAGGTCAACACTAGAAGGAGAATTTCTGATGTATCTGGAATGAACTATTTACTTTATGCTTTCTAACTTATTGTTCTCTTTTTATATTACAAAAAAACAAAAGGAAGACCAAATTAAAAGGGTTTTATTTAGGGAACACACACCAGCATATCCTTAATATCTTCTGGTAAAGGTCTGAGCAAATTAGGTGACACCATGTGATGGAGGCAACTATTCTAAAGTTCATCTGGAGCTGTAACCACACTTGATAACATGCAAACCTACCTTGCCTGCAGTATGAAACAAGTTATTAGTTTCTCCTCAGGAAATGGACAATGAGTACTTTGGTCAAGATCTTCCATTTGGTTCATGATGTCATAATATTACAGATGACTCAAGTAACAGATGCATAGCTTCTCTTCACAAATATCCATGGTTCAGCTCTGCTTATCAGTAGTAGTAGTAGTGCAGATAAATAATTGTATAAAAGCAGGGTCAATCAACCACAGGGTTTAAACTGAAATGTACACTGATGCTGAACCCTGTAAAATATCACGGAGTAAGAGCCATTAATCGGTTTCTAAGCACAAGCTGTGAAGAAATATCTTGAAAGGAATTAACAATATCAGGGAGTGCAACTGTTCTAGGCTCCAGCAGGTTCCTCAGTTTAGCACATGTAATCCACATGGAGTGAGTATAAAGGATCAGAATACACCGTGAAACATTTCTGGTGGGTGTGGATATTCCGTACAAAAAGTGAATCTTCTTCATCCCCAGAATCAGAACAGTATAATAATAGTAGTATAGTATAATAATGGTAGTATAGTATAATAATGGTATATATGATATTCTTGGCAAATGTTTAACTAATTACATGTACCCTTTGTTGCAGCACAAAATACATTAGTGAGAACATTGCACATTTTAGTTGTTAACATTGTAATGCCTCAATGATTTGCAGACCCTGTGCAGTGCATTTGGGTTGTGAAAGTCAGAGAAAAAGACAAAGGCAAGTTTTAGTTATTATTATTACACTTTTTTTCCTTTTCTTTTATTCAAGTTTGTGCAGTTTTAAAGCTGCTATATATAGAGATCTAGGGTGTAGCCAAAGGGTCCCACAGTGAGGTATTGGGGGGTGAGGGTTTTCCCCTTCTAGAAACATTTGTTCAGAAGTGTTTTGTGACATTTTAAATGTTATTACTTTGTAATACATATTTGTGCACCTTCACGTGTTTTCAAGGAGAATGTTGTTTCTATATTTTATTTTATTTTCTATTTGTTAATTGGGTGCATGTGCCTGTCTTTTGAACCTATTCGGCTATGACTGAGCTCAAAGAGAAGTACAGTGCACAATTTAGTAACTAATACAAGTGAGCAATTCAAAAGATAATTTGGGAACAAAAATAGTTTTAAAATACATATTATGTGAAAATTTACATCACAAAGGAAACGTTTTTTGGCTAAGTTGAGGAGGAAGGAAGAAGTAGGTTACAAAGTATATTGCACTGTATTATGCTTATGGTTTAAATGTTGTCTCCTCTCATTTCACATGGCACCTCCAACACATCCCTGCACTCTGCAGTCAAAACAAAAATATAAAGTAATTGTGCTTACTCTGAATAGTAATAAAAAATCCAGTTATTTAAATATAAACATTAATAAGTAAAACCTTTAACTATTTTTTACAATAAAAAATGCACTTATAGCCAGGAGATGTGTGATGACCCAAATAACCCTGACGTCCACCTGTATTATGGCCACTAGATAACTCTCACCCCAGTGGATGTAGTGATTTACAGCCGCTGGGAAAAAAAGACATCTGATAGGGTTAGGCTTGATTTTCAGCAGCTAGAGAGGGAAAGTACTGAATAAAATTCTTATTCGATACTCTAATTTTTTTTGTTATGTAGCTGTTAAGGTTATTGTTTGAATTATATATAATATTTTCAACAATAAACCCATTATAATTTAATATATTTTATCATAAGAAGTAAAATACATTTTGCCTAATTTAAATCAGTTGTTTTATATCATTAATAATTTTATTATAATTAGTAGTATGTTATCTACAGGGCAGCCATGGTGGTGCAGCGGTTAGCATTGCCACCTCACAGCAAGAGGTTCTCTGGTTCGATCCTCGGCTGGGGTGTCTTCTGTGTGGAGTCTGCATGTCCTCCCTGTGGTTGCATGGGTTTCCTCCGGGTACTCCGGTTTCCTCCCACATCCCAAACACATGCTGTAGGTGGATTGGACACTCTAAATTGGCCCTAGGTGTGAGTGTGTGCATGTGTGTGCCTTCTGTGGAGAGGGATAAAGCCCCAACTACAGCCCAGGCAACTTGAGTTCAGCTAGTGTCTTGGGTGTTTGATGGTACTGGCACAGAGGATGGCTGGACCCATCCTGAGTGAGAGGTGACAGTGCTGCAGAGTGGTGGCCTGAGAACACGTATTAGGCTCTCCAAGCCGTAAATGGATGGTGACCTTATCATAAGTGTGTGTGTGTGTGTGTGTGTGTGTGTGTGTGTGTGTGTGTGTGTGTGTGTGTGTGTGTGTGGAGAAGAACACTCACAAGGGGTGAGCATTGTGATGCAATGCTTTCTTTCCACACCCAGTCACCCAGGGTATGGGGCTAGGCCATTGAAATGCTCTCATTTCCAGCATGTTGCTTTGAGTAAAAAGCACCCTCATGATTGCCTTAATGACAATCCCTACATCTCTTGAGCCAAAGAATGCATAGGCATTGTTTAATCAAAAGAAGGCTTAGTTTATTATATATTTATTTTTAACCTTGCTTGGTCTTCATCTATTATAGACAGTATTGTTTTTCTTCTGTCTGATAAAATTGCTATAAAAAATTGTAATATACAGAGGACAATGAAATCGGGCTTATATGATGAATTATCTTCAGAATGTTTATCTTGATTTCATGTAGGTGCAGTTATGGTATACATCTAGGAAGGTAGAACTGTTTTATCTTTTTGTATATTAATGTAAGCTTTATGTAATAAGTAGATATGTTTTTTTGGAAAGGTTTTATATATTTTTTCTTTTTCATACAATGTCCTTTATACCTGGAGATTATTGCCTGATATGATTTTAACATCTTGTATTTTAACAGGCTTTGTTATGGAATTAACATTATCTGCTGTAAGAGACTTTTATAGGTTCATAGATTTATAGTTAAGTACTAGGCTAGCTGCCCTTTTTAAGCCTAGACAATTTCCCTTTTTGCACTCAAAATAACCTGTCCCATTTGGTTATAGATTGGCCTTATCCATCCCATGCTCAATAATTATATAATACTTCTAATGAGAAAAATGGGGATCATACCATAGATAATTTGAGGGGACCCATGCATGAGATAAAGCATTTAGGAGCTGCATCTGTCCATTAGTAGTACAGGGGGCAGCTATGGCATAAAGTTTCTGTTTCCCAGCCATAGATCTAAGTTATGGTTCAAAATGGACAGTTATGAACTTTGTTTTATATGGATGGAGAGACTATCCACAGCAGCAGTATCTACTGCAAAATATACCTGTCCCTCCAAACTATTTTGTTGGTCCTGCAGAAAAGGTTTAGGTTCTTTGAGCATTTTTGATGCATGCTGTTTGACTTGCTGATGTGCAGTAAATCCATCAGTAATGGGTCAGAGAATGCCTTGTATTCCAAATACAGGTCACCTCTTAACAGTCTGTACCTTACTAAGTATAGTGCAGCACTTTGAGTCAGTGCATCTAGGATATGTTGCTTAGGTCTTGTATCCTTTTAGTAAGATATCTCTGTGAGCATTTCATCTGTTGCATGTTTCTTGACAGATACATGTCAAAGGGTGCATTATATTGAATGATTGACCTAATGAGGGCTGAGTAAAGGGGGCAATGACATCCCCAGCTCTAGATGCAATCCCTTTGTTTATAGGCTTTGCAGTATAGAAGTCTTTCTTACAACAAAAGACAGATATTGGTCAAAAATTAGGTCACTGTCCACATAAGTTCCCAAATCCTGACGACTGGATCAACACTTAGGGGTATATTGTCAATGTGGTACTTCCCTCAGATAGATGACTTCCCGAAGTATACAATAATGCATTTTTGGCATTTAGTTTCAGATCGTGATTTTGACATCAGTGCTTTATTTGAGACAAACCTTCCTGCAGGATGGCTAAGTCATTTGTGGATTCAATGACTGGTCCTAGCTTGCAATCATCTGAAAGTTAGTCAGCCAGAGCCTTTTGGTATTGGCTTCTACTTCAGAAAAGTAGATGCCAAACAGGAGAGGACCCTGGGGTACTCCACTGGTAAATGATCTCTTTGTGGAGGTAACTTCCCCTATTTTGATTATCTGCAACCTATCTGTGAGCCAGTTGGCAATCTAATGGGTAACATAGAGGATTATCTCTAATCTAATTTATTTAGGTTTTCTACTATGTCTGAGTGGGGAATTGTCTCAAAAGCTTCAGCCAGGTTGAGGTATGAGATGTGTACCATTTTGATTTCATCCATTGCTTTGGTGACCTTTTCAAAAAAATCCACCAGGTTCAGTAAGCAGAACCTGTCCTTGACAAATTTAAACTGAGATGGGTAGAGTGTTTGGAGGTTCTCTATGTCCTGATTGATTAATTCCATGATAAGTTTTTCCATGGCTTTGCATATGAGGCTGGTCAGACGTATGTATCTGTAATTGCCTGGGTCTGTAGAAGGTAATCATTATGCAGGGGAATGACTCTAACTGTTCTCCATTCACTTGGTAAAAACCTGTATTAGGCTGAGATTGAACAGTGTTATTAGGGGTGTGGCTAAATCATTCTTCATTCTATTTAAGATGCATGCAGAGATATTGTTAGGATTCATCAGTGCAGTAGTTTTAGGTTTTGATAGTACTTTTAGGACTTGGTCTTGTGTGACAGTTGGAGCTGAGCAAGTTACAGGTATATCTTGAGGGACAGACGGAGGAGAGATAGGGATAAAGTTAGAGCTAAATGTATAGGTTAGCCATATCTTCAGCCTCGGTGTAGGTAACATCATTCAAAATCATCTCAGCGCATTGATGCATTGTGCTTTTGAGATTATGAACATAACTAAAGAATGCCTTATTTTTGTCTTTGGCTTGGGAAGCTATTTTAGCCTCAAACTTTGCTTTTGGTGTTTTTATTACGCTCTTGAGTTGTTTGCTTATTTCAGTGACAAGGGCTCTAACATTCTAGCAATTACACTTCATTGTATTGTTAATCTTTCCATTACATTATTTGCAATATAGTTTTCCAGTTCTGTATTATACATATTTAACTTCTTAATTTCTATTGATATTTTCATAGTAATTTTAAATGCACACATAGGACATCTTCAATATCAATTTCTATTTATTGCTAATGCGGTTTTTAAAACTATTAATTTGATTTACTTTAGAATACAATTTTGGTCTTCTAGCAAAATTATGCATTCATTGAGGGGGTTAATACGTAAATGAAGACATTAATATTTTGTAGGATTTGTTGGCATTTTTTTTTTGTTGTTGCTTTCTGATGCTTAGAATTTTCATAATTAAGATTGCCTTAAACATTAGTTGTTTCATTCTTTTAATTCACAGATAGACCAGTCTGAAATCTTGCAATGTGACTATGCTTTTAAGATGTCCATATACTGTTTATATTAACTACATCATTACTTAGTGAAAAAAAATTATCAATTCCAATGTTAATCTTTAACTTATTTTAATTTGACTATGTAATAACACATTATTTTAGAGTTTGCAGTGCTTTTTAAGGAGGTTATGTACTGTGCATAGGTATTTAAATTAGTTTTGAGTGGGTTCTCTCATTTTTTCTTCACTTTTACTTTATGTATCTGAAGCTACGGCTATAAATTTATTTGGGTTTTATAGTTTCCATTATATTTGTCTGAGCTCTTAAGTGGATTAATCAGCATTGCTGCATTTACTTAATTTTCTTTAGTCACTTTCCAAACTTAAAACAAACCGCTAGTTTTGGCCAGCTGAATGAGAGTTTATCTACAGCTTATGGTAGTTAAACCCAGTGGCAGTGGGGGCTTTCTACAGTTCTGAGAAGATAAGCAGTGTTAGCTAGAGCTTAACACCGTTTCCAGCCTCCATTTACTCTTGCTATTTTATATTACATGAATAGTTAGTCGGCTTTGTCTTTAAGTTTCTTGAAAGCTGAAAGATCTCCTGAAACTAAAACCAAAGTATTTGAACTCCATTCTGCATCCAGGGAAGTATATTTGAACTACTACACTTGACTTACTATTTAAATCAGTTTTATTTCCCTCTGACCTTTTTCCCACCCTTTGCCTGCTGTGCTTTTAAACTTGGAGACTTTTGAGATGCCCACCCCTACTGTATATCTGGTCTTGGAAGCTCCTCGTCTCCTGTATCTGTGGCCTTGGAAGTTCCTCCAAGTCTTATGCCCTCTGCTGATTTTACTGTACACAGACAGATCAAACTGGGAAGAGATCCTCCCTTAGATTCTTAAAGCTTGATTTAGCCTCTGTTTCAAACATTTTCTGGCTCTTATTACAAATTCATGTTGTAATTGAAATCACCTATATTTTGTTACTTTTATTTCTGCATGTCCTGCCAGTTGTCTCATTTTGTATCAAAACTAACTTGTTCTGGGACCTTAGACTTGCAGTGTCATTTGCAATTGTGGGAAAAGTGTGAATTACTGCAAGATCTGAACATAATTTATAATCATACTGCACTTCTGTCCCCATGAATTAAACTACTTGTAAAAGATAACTATTTCAAATTGGTATGGGACCTTACTTTTGTAGTTTGTAAGAACTTTGATCAACTGAAAGGTGTAATCCTCATTTAGTAATTTATTACTGCATTTTTCTATAAGCAGTGTTATTGGTAAATCTCTGCCAGGTCTTTTACCTTAGACTGTAGTTTGAATTTCAGTAATGGCCGTATTGGCATTTTTGCTGCAGGATTTGTGCGTCTGTGCTTCTACAGCTGTTTACATTACAGCTTTTCTGCTAGAGTTGTATGTTTGCTTATCACTTGCCTGATTAAAGTTGCATTCCTGTGCCTTTTTGTTTGATCATTTTGCTATTGTTGATATATTCCTTGCTGCTTTGCCCTGTTCTTAGATCTGCTACATTGTTACAGATATATCAACTCCATTGATGCCGTAAGTACTACTATCTCTGTTGCACCCTATTTCAATGTGAAAGCTTCTGAAATTATAACCTCCCTGGGTTCATTGACCTACAACTCAGAGTCATACAACTAATTAAAATGTGATTTGCTACAGGTTCTGAAGTCACAGAGCTCTACTATTGGCATTATTTAATTGAACCTCTCTCTAGCTCATCTGCTGTAACCTGCACAATGTTTTTTATTCAATACTTTGAGAAGCGTGGAAAGATCTGAACTGTGAAAATCAATTTTTTTTGTCAAAAAGGTAAGGGAAAAGCTGCTTTGAGCTGAACTGAGTGCACTGCCACCTTTGGACTCGCTCTATAGTGAGTTGGCTGTGCAAGAGCTTTTTTTCCTATAATAGACCTGCAAAAGGTATACAGCCTTATAAATCCAGGTCTGAGGCTCCAAAAGCCCGCACCAAGCACAGATAAATATACCTTGAGCAGTAGTACACCCCAGACTGGATAACTAAGCATTTCCCTGACCTTAGTAGACAGACCACTCAAACATTGCCCAAAACTAAATGAACTCCAAGTAGTTATAGTCACTTCTGCCTCTGAATCATTCCCGTCAAAACTATGTGCCAGCACTTCTCCACAGCTTCTGTAGCTCACCTGATTGAGTTGGGAGCCTGACTGAGCTAGGACAGTGTAAGGATTATGCTGTCTGATGATCATTTATTACTCAAACAGCTTAACATAGTGTTTGAGAGATGTACATACATGATGTCCCTGGAAGCAAAAAATCTCACAATCAGTAAGCTCAGACACTAAACTAGTTAACTGTACACCACATACCACACCTCACCAAGGCCATCAAAATTCACGTAATCCATAATATGCTGAGGTTCTAAAAATTAACATACCTAAACCTTAAAGACCTCCAAAACATCACACAGCACAAAACATACTCAGCAAGTTAAGCTTACTTCTGCACCTAGAAAAGGAATCCCAAAGTCATGGATGTTAAGTCTGTAAGGCATGCATTTACCCAACTAAACATTCTACTTATAGGTGACTCCACTGTAAGACATACAGATGCATCCCTTACTAGGCTGAGCAAGGAATGAGTGATGGTTAGTTGGTTGTCTTGTGCCAGAATCTGTCAGATCATGCATGCACTCAAGCTGTTGAACAAGTACCAGTATGACTGTCATAGTTCATGCCGGTGTCAGTGATGTGAACTGTACCTCCCTGGATTATATAAAACACAATGGAGCTCTTAGGCTATATGTCCAAAGTGGGTATGAGCCTAGTATTGAGGAAAATTCTGTTTTCTCCAAGGATGATGCCACAATATGAGGAAAAAATAACTGGCTTAGTTTTTTAGTGTCATCAGAAGGGGGTCTACCATTTGTCATCCTGAGACAACATGATTGCAGACCCCACTGCTTCACCAGGGATGACCTGCATTTGTCCCTTCTAGGGTTTCAGTTATTGGCAGACAATGTCCACCCCATAGTGTCCTTTTTTGTCAATGCCAACCAGATACACCTACCAACATAACAAAGTCAGCAAATGAAAATATGAAGGTGCTATTGATCAGTGCTAAGAGCCTAAACAAGAAACTTCACTCTCTACAAGACCTTCTCACCTTGGTGGATGTAGACTTCTGTTACTGACATAGTTTAAAATGGTGGAGAGCACTCCAACTATGTAGGGCTATAACATCTTCCGCATGTTTAGACCAGCTACTGTGTAGGAAGGGAAAAATGGTGGAGGTGATTCAATCTTCATCCAGAAGAGACTCATATCAAGACTGGCAAAGCAGTGTGATGCAATAGAGCTTATTCAAGTCCAAATAACCATCAGAAAGGTCCTGCACCATATATTAGCCAGCTATAGAACTTCCTGTGTAACCTACAAAACCACAACAGTTATCTTCAGGAACTAGAATCACTCAGTATTAAACACAATACCATTTCCTAAGTCATCTAAACTATATAATTATAGACTGGGAAACCTATACCACCACTAATGCACAAGCACAGATATTTCAGGACTTTGTCAACACAAAAACTCTGGAACAATTAGAGTACTCACTAGGAAGTTTGAAATATTGGATCTTTCATTACTAATATGGGACATCTTGCACCATCCCTTGTATGTCTTCATCACTTGTTAAGTATGACCATAATGCTGTCTCCTTTGAAATAAAGTTGAAACCAGACACCTCTTCCACTCAATGTACCTTTAGAAATTTCTCTAAAATAACCTACCTACTTCTAAGTGATACATTGGCCAGCTTCAAATCCCCAACAAAACCAATTAACTGTACTGAATATGCAGAAATGTATACCTCAACAGTATACTAGCTGCAGCTGTGTCTTGTAGGAACAAGCATAGAGCAAACTCCCAAATTAGACATTTAATATCTGTAAGCTTTACAACAAAAAAGATAAATTTGACTAAAAGTAGGAAGTGTATTTTCAAGAATGACAAAGTCCTCATCATTGAAATAGATATAAGCAATGGAGGAACTTAATCTAAAAATCTAAATCTAAACTCACATTGTACATATTTATTGTATAATTATGATTGCTTATTATCCATTTCTTTTTACAAAAATTGTATTTCACTGTGGAGCTTTTCTCCTCGGGTCTCTGCTGAAAACGAGCCACTCAGCTCAGTCAGACTAACCTGGTAAAGAAATGTAAAATAAATAAATAAAAGTAAATAAATTAATAAAATCCACTGAAGCCAAGCCTGAGGCTAAAATAGCCACTTAAGCCAGAGACAATCACAAGACCTTTTTTAATTATGTTCATAATCTCAGAAGCACAAGCAGCAATGTTCTGAGCTTACTGTGAATGATGTTACTTACTCTGAGGCAGAAGGTAAAGAGAACCTACTGGCCAATAAATTCAGCTCAAACTCATCACCTCTCTCTTGTTTGTCTATCCCATAAGATGTAACTGAACCTGGCTCACTGCCAGCTATCACACAAGACCAAGTCCTAAAACGGCTATACAAATATCCCTGGATACATCTTAAATAACATGAAGCATGATTTAGCCACCCCAAAGAACACTGTTCAACCTCAGCCACCATACAGGTTTTATACCAAGCAAATGGAGAACAACTACAGCCATTCCATTGCATAAAAGAGGACTCTCCACAGATTCAGGCAATTGCAGACTCATAAGTCTTTCCAACCTCATATGCAAAGCCGTGGAAAGACTTATCATGGGACTAATCTATCAGGACATAGGAAACCTCCAAACAATGGGCCCATCTCAGTTTGGATTTGTGAAGGCAGGTCATCCTTACTCAACCTGCTGGACATTTTTTGAAAAGGTCACCAAAGCAATGGATGAAGGCAAAATGGTACACAATATATACCTTGACCAGGCAAAGCTTTTGACAAAATCCCCCACTCAGACATAGTAGAAAAGCGAATGAAACTGTGAATAACCCCTGACATCTCCTGTTGAATTGCAAAATTGATAATAGATAGGACACAGGAGCTCAAATTAAGGGAAGCACTTCCACAAAAAGACCAATCACCAGTGGAGTGTACCACAGTTCAGTGCTGGGACCTCTCCTGTTTGACATCTACTTCTCTGAAGCAAATGCCAAAACCAAAGAGCTCTGGCTAAGTTTGCAGATGACTGCATGATAGGAGCAGTCTTTGAATCACCAAATGACTTAGCTATCCTGCAGTAAGGTTTGTCCCAAACAAATAACTTCCCAGAATCATGGACTTAAACTAAATTCCAAAAAATTTATTATTTTATTTATTTTTATTTTACATTTGTTGACCGGGATTGTGTTTATAGCATGCAGGTTTTGTTTTGTTTTTTATTTAAGCAGTTTTTAGATACATAACTAGATATATACATGCATGTATGTTTGTTTTTAAGGCTTTTTACGATCGGGTCAGTCATTTGTATTTGTTATTTATATTCAATATTTATTATTCAGAACAGTATGGAGTACTAGATGTTTATAACTTCTCAGAGCCATCAATGAGTTGTAAAGGGTGATTGGGTAATTACATTGGAGGCGTGTACTACCTACGATATAAGTATTTGAATGTTATAACAGTTCACTTCTACTCTGAAGATGCCCTACATTGTAAAGGGAGAAAGCGCTTAGTATGTTTTGTCTGTTGGTCCTATCCAGTTTCATTAAAGGCATTGTGTGCGGTCTATCCTGGCTCCGTTTATCTTTACTAGTTTATTACAACTTTGCTGTTTTCAATAGTAGGGTGATAACTGTACATGTTGCATCCAAATTTAAACTTGGATTTGTAGACTTCTAGTAGGTCTTGGTTAGAGCTTTGGAGAGGTCTGGAGGGAGAATAATGGGAGATGAGAGGGGATAGTGCTGGGCAGTAGGAAGGCTGGTATAGGATAGAATGGATGATCTGGAGCTGAGAGAGAAGAAGCTGGTGGGGTAATTCAAGCCTGTTTAGGTGTTTTAGAGAGAGACAGTGATGGGATTTGTAGGTTTGTTGGGCAGCAAATCTAGCTACCTTGTTGTAGGTAGATTCGAGTTTGGTCAGGAGTGCTGAGTTAATATTTGTGAGAATTTGAGAACTGTACATTAGACTGGGTAGAAGGTAGGTGAGAGAGAGTAATCTTGGCTTCAGAGGTAAGGAATTTCTTGTTACAGTAAAGGAGCCCTAGTTTTGAATGAATCTTTTTGATACAGTTATTAACATGCAAGTCAGATTTAAGCTGATTGTCGATGGTTACACCTAAGAGCTTAGTACTGGATTCTACCTGAATGGGAGTGTTATTAAGGGACTGTATGGAGAAGGAGGGTTTAATATTGTTGAACCTTTTTAGGTAGGAAGAGTAACAGCTTTGTTTTTTTTAGGGTTAAGGATGAGCTGGTTGTTGGAGAGCCATGTTTCAACTAAGTTAAAAGATGCCTGAGTAGCTGAGAAGAGCTTGGAGGGAGAGTTGGCTGTGGTGATGACTGTAGAGTCATCTGTGTATTGCACTAAAGATAACGAGGACAGGAGGTATAGAGCTGATTAGTAAAGATATTAAAAAGTAGAGGCTCTAGGATAGACCCTTGAGGTACTCCCATTTTTACAGGGAGAGGAAGGGAGAGTGCAGAGTGCCATCTCACTGATTGAGATCTATCAGTGAGGTAGCTGGAGAACCATGCAACAGAATCAGAGGAGAAGTTGAGTTTATACAGTTTGTGCAGCAGAAGAGAGTGTGAGATAGTGTTGAAAGCTTTTGTGAGGTCCAAGAATAGGCAAGAAATACGTTTATGGTCATCCATAGCTATAGAGACAGTGTTGAGGAAGGATAATAGAGCTGTAGTGGTGCTATGTTTGGGTCTGAAGCTGTATTGAGTGGGTGTAAGCAGATTTTTCTCTATTAGATAGTGCATAACTTGTTTATGAATACATTTCTTCTAGTACCTTAGAGAGAGGGGAGAGGATAGCGATAGGTCTAAAGTTGACGATATCAGAGGAGTTACCTCCTTTGTGTATAGGTAGAGTGTAGCATTGTTTCCAGATGGAAGGGACTTTAGATTCAGAGATAGAGTGATTAATTAGTATAGATACAGGGAGAGCAAGAGAGTCAGCTGCTAGTAGAAGAAAAGTGGAAGGAATATTGTCAGCTGATGCTGAGCATGGTTTTAATTTAGACAGTAGAGTTTTGATGTAGCTAATAGGTACAGGTTTGGGAGAGAAGGTATTTTGAGGGAGAAGGTATTTGAGGAGATAGTATTAGGAGTAGGTTCAGAAAAGTTGGAGATGTTAATAGTAGAGGAGTTTGGGTTAGGGTTCAGTAGCTTAGATATTGAATTGATAAAATAGGTATTGAAGATAGCGGCAGTTTCTTCAGGTGTCTTGTCTGGGCATGGATTGGGGGAGCTAAGATTACCGGGGTGTAATATTTGGTTAATAGAGTTCCAGAATTTTTTAGGATTAGATTTTAGGGCTGTGGGAGGTTTGTTACAGAAGTCATTGTTATCTTTGTTTATGTGTTTTTTTTGTCAGATTTCTGAGTTCTTTATATTTTTGTAAGTCTGCCGAGAGCTTAGTTTGTGACCATTTTTTCCATAATTTGTCTCTAGTTATCATAAGGGTACAAGTGGATTTGAAAGCCACAGAGATATGGTGGACTTAATTTGGACTTTGCGAGGGGGAGCAAGTGACTCTAAGATGCTAAGGAAGGTGGAGTTGAAACTAGGACTGCTTCTTCTAGTGGGAGTTGGGTAAGGAATTTCCA